>NW_022436959.1:19471785-19487553 GCF_009761245.1 Sapajus apella | reverse complement strand
ATGGCGCAATCTCGGCTCACCGCAACCTACGCGTCCTGGGTTCAGGCAATTCTCCTGCCTCAGCCTCCTGAGTAGCTGGGATTACAGGCATGCGCCACCATGCCCAGCTGATTTTTTATATTTTTAGTAGAGACGGGGTTTCACCATGTTGACCAGGATGGTCTCGATCTCTTGACCTCGTGATCCACCCGCCTCGGCCTCCCAAAGTACTGGGATTACAGGCGTGAGCCACCGTGCCCGGCCAGTCTTTAATAATTTTTAAGAGTCTAACAGGATCTTAAGACCAAAAATTTTGAAAACCACTGCTCCCAAGTTTTTTTTACAGCCATGATTTGGTATGAATTTAAGCTTACCCTGACAAAGTATCGCATGATCTTGTTCTGGAAATCTCCTGGAGGTAGCAATAAATATAGTAATACCTCACACAAATCTCTTAGGAAACCTAAAAATAGAAAAAGTAGCCATAATAACATTAGAAAATATAAAGTCTACACCTACTCTTGATAGATAAATTAAAAAGGTAGAAATAAATAGCTTCCTGGTTATACTGGCTTATTATTTTAGTAATTAGTACACATCTGTATTCATTAAAAATTCCTTCACTGTTCTCCAAGTAATAACCATTAATCAACTTAGTATTTTTTTAAATTTTGCTGTTTTAGCCAGTTTTTTGAATCATAAAAAACTTCCTTACAAATCTTTTTTCTCAAAATAGTTTTAGACAGACCATGTAGTTTGTAATTCTACTGCACATTAATCAGCATTGCATACTTAAATGTTATTCATACATTTAAAAATATAGCTTTTTCTTTCAAGAAAAAGCCTCCACTATCTCAGCAGGCTATAATAAAGGAAAAGGAGTATGCTCTTCTGCTGATTTAAGACAGCTACACTTACATAAAGTATTGCACATCAGTATTTCTATGTGTTACATTCTAAGTTACTATAATACAAATTGACCCTTGAACAAAGAGTCTGAACTGCTCAAGTCCACTTATATGTGGATATTTTTCAATAAATATATTGGAAATTTTTTTAGAGATTTGCGACAATATTAAAAAAATCAGAGATAAACTGCATAGCCTAGAAATATCAAAAAGATGAAGAAAAACGCAGGTCATAAATGCATAAAATATATGTAGATACTAGTCTTTGTATTAACTGATTGTTTACATTATTGGTAAGGGTTATAGTTAACAGTGGGCTGTTGGTATTTATGTTTTTGGAGAGTCAAAAGTTATGCACAGAATTCTGTCTGCACAGGAGTCAGTACCTCACTGTATAAGGGTCAACTGTATTTCTTAACAGTGCTAAAAAGCTGGGCACTAAAAGCTGAATCATACAATAAAGGTAAAAAAAAGAAAGAAAAGGAAATAAAAGAAAGGAAAAACTAAGAAAATAAATAAAAACATTTAAAATATTCTCAAAATCTAAGAAAACAATTTCTACCACTAGAAGGGCTTTTCTATAGTTGTTCCTATGCTGACACTTCCTGGGAATATAATTGTATAACTGATCCTGTTAATTTAAAACTGTGCCAATTAACAAAGACTTAATACTTGCAAAACTGGGAAAAGATACTGTCCTTAGCTAAAGCTTGTCCAAATTCCTACAAATAAAAGAGGAGCCTGTTGAAATCTATAAATTGTTTGAAATCACTGTATTCATTCCCTTCGGAAATAGTTTATGGTAACAGGTATACTTCTGAAGCAAAAATGATAAATTCAAGAGGAAGAGAAATTACTACCAACCAAAAAATTCAATTATAAAATGCCTGTTTGCTATATTTTAGAAGCAGACCGGTAATTTTTTCTTTTTAATTTTTACACAGGGTCTCTATCTTGTCACTCAGGCTGGAGAGCAGTAGTATGATCACAGCTCACTGAAGCCTTGACTTCCGAGGCTCCAGTGATTCGCCCATGTCAGCCTCCTCAGTAGTTGGGACTAAACGTGTGCACCACCACAGCCAGCTGTTTCGTACTTTTAGTAGGGACAGGGTTTTGTCATGTTCACTAGGCTGGTCTTGAACTCCTGGGCTCAAGCAATCCAAAAGATGACCTTTAAATAAGAAAACAGAATCTGGAAACTACTTTTAAGAGTTAAAAAATAAAATTAAATTAATAGTAAAGCTACCTACCCTAAGTAAGAATAATTTTACCCTTACATTTGTTCACTGGTTCTGCTAACTTGACTCTAGCCAGTTGCTACTGTCAAAAAAGTTAAACTGAAAGAAAACCTTCTTCATCTTTGGGAGAAGTGCACACTAGATCACGGCAAACATCCTTCTCCATTTCAACTTCAACTTCAAAGAAGGTATCTACAAGATCTTCTGCTGTACCTGAAGAAACAAGTCAAGATATATAAAATGATGAAAGAAAAACATATTTTTAAATCCTAAATTTCAAATGGAATAAAGGTATTACCTTTTGCTTGATCATCTTTCTCTGTTATTTTCTGTTGAGCCTTTCTGAATACTCGTAAGTGTGTGCCAAAATCATCTACAATGCGTGTAGTAAAATAAGGTTGCCAGTCTATTTCTTTTGACCTTATAAAAAACACATTACATAAAATAATTATATAAATGCTTTATCAAAAAATATAAATTCATTTTAATGACTACTGACAAACAACATGATTATCTGAGACTGTAAATTTAAAGTGAGATTTTGTTCGTTCATTATTACCAGTTAGTATTGTTTTGCAAGATCCAAAGTATATCATATCTACTTCACTAAGTCTTCTAACAATATTACTTCAATTACTTTATGTGCCAAAGCTTAAAACTACTATCAAAATGCTTAAACTAGAAAAAGGAATTAATTTTTTTACAGTTAAATTTGGACTCTGACAACAGTGTATCATGTAATTTCTCAGTCCCAAAGTAAGGAATTCTGAAGTTTTGTTTCCTCTTAAAAGTATATTTCAAACATTTCTTGGTTTCTTCTGAACTTTCTGAATTCTCCACATTCTTCTTTTTAGCTATACAACCCATGTTATGAACCTTCTGTTAGAATACACCAGCACTTAAAAACTTGGCCATGGCCAGCCACAGTGGCTCATGGCTGTAATGCCAACACTTTGGAAGGCTGAGGCAAGAGGGTCACTTGAGTCCAGGAGTTCAAGACCAGCCTAGGCCACATGGTGAATCCACCTCTACAAAAATTAGCCAGGCATGGTGGCATGCCTATAGTCCCAGCTACTACAGGCTGAGGTGGGAGGATCACCTGAGCCCAGGAGGTCAATGCTGCTGTGAGCTGTGGTCACACCACTGCACTTGAGCCTGGGTAACAGAGCTATCTCAAAAAAAAAAAAAGGAAGGAAAGAAGAAAGAAAAGAAAAGAAAGCGCCTTTACCATTAGAAATAACTAGTAACATGGAAATGGTTTAAAGAATGCTGTAAAATATCACACACAAAAAGCCTTTAGAAAACTCATGAAAAAGGTGATTACTAATTTTATGAAGTCACCTAGTACTCTATTTCAAAAGCAACAGACCTCAAAATTTACCGTTAATTCAGTATACCAGTAAAACAGGTAAAAGCACAACAAATAACCCAAAAACAATTTATATCTCTCCTTGGATTGGGTGATTTTTTAAAATGTTGTTCTTTTTCATAAAATCGCACTAAAATTAACTCACCCTTTAGGAACATATCAAGTAGACAGAAAACAAAGAGTCTATTCATGAAGATGCTAGGCAATGGAGGAACCAAAAAAGTACACCATAATTCATTATGGTAATTACCCACGCATACAATAAAGAAGCTAGTAAAGAAGCTGACTTAATTACTGTTACTTTTTGGAAAAAAAAAAACCTTAAAGAGTCAGTTTGATATTGAAAAATAAATGGCTGCTTTCAAATAAAAATGTAAGTTGTTAATACTAAGGCACAACTATGGTTTGTTGTATACATGAAACTAAAGAGAAAGCCATAAGTATGTGAACACAAAAACAAATTAACATAAAAGGTAACCCTAAGCTCAGTAATCTGAGGAAGAATTAATTAACATTATTTAGAATATAAGAGCCATGCATATGCATATAAGCATATAACTAAACTTGGTAACAATATTCAGGCTCAACATAAAACCTAAAATAAAAACTTAAACGTAGCAATCTCCAGAATCTTTTTTATTTAAAAAAAAAAAAATTACAATCTGTGTAAGCATCTTTCAAAAATCTTAACATGAATATTTATTCAAAATCATCCATACTTGAAAGTTTATAAAAACAAAATTTACTTAGCATAGACCACAGCTCATTTAATCCACAAAAGGTTCATTCTGATAAATTTAGAAGAAAGCAGAATATATAATCTTTCAAGTTACATCTGTCCTGTTTCATGATACAATGCTATTTAATTTACTGAAATTTTCAAACAAAATAAAAATTACCAATTTAGAAGGCATTTTAAATTCATCTTGATTCACTATAGAGGATGTAAGGACATTTTAAACAAATAAAATCATCAGGCAATGCAAATACATACAAATTATTTTAAATTTGATGTACAGATTTCTATTTTCAATATAGAAATATGCTGAGGGTAGGAAAAATAGGAAAAAAAAGTACAGATACCCTATATCTCTTTCTGAGGTTATTTTCCTTCTGCTTGACTTATTTCCACTGACTTGACACAAACTTAATATAAATCTCAACTCAAAAGAACTTTCTAGATTAGGAAGAACAACAATAGCACACTGCTTCCCATTTATCAATTAGAAGGGTATATACTAACAATTTCTAGTAACGTTTGTCTTAACAAAACTGGAAAGTACTTTGATGAAAGTGAAGTACTTTCTAAAATCATGACATGATAAATATGTAATAAATGCAATGTGAAAATGAGTAAGAAATACTTCATTTACATAATAGTCATACTTCTACTGCACCTACTACATAGCTTTCTATTAGAGCTCTTAATAGCAACCATTCTAACAGTCGAAACTCTTTTTCACTTTGCTTAACATATTCTCCCATATGTAACTCTTAGTTTAGTAAAACAACTGGGCTATTACATAATGCATCTTATTACTGACACTTGAGTTTATTATTACTAATAAGCTGTAATTTCTTCAATTTAACAATAAAAGCACATAATCCCTATATGGCCAAAAGAATAGGTAACACCACCCACCCTAGCCTGAAAAAATTTACAGTAGGGACTTGAAGCTTATGCATCTTCATGGAATGGTTGCAAGAAAGAATTAAGAAGGTTAACTAGGAATGCAAAAAGTAATGAAATTTTAATTGAAAGCACAAAAGCAAAACAAAACAATAAAGTGTGTCTCTCTGAACATAAATTTTGCATGCCCTTATCTCTGTCTCTAATGCTACCATCCTATCCCTTGCCACCATCCTACTTACAGGTCTCCCACATCCAGTCATCTCCCCTGCATTCCAATTTCCATAGAGCAGTCAAATTTTTAAAATAGGATATACACAGCTCTAAAAACTCTGCAATAACAACCAATTATTATTAGGGCTAGGCACTAGTACCTTCTCTAAGATCTTCCATACCCAAGAGCCCTTATGTATTTCCTCTTCATCAGCATCTATTTCACCCTTTCCTTCCTCTTTATTACACATATCTACAGGTTCTTTTCAATATTTGCATTGTCAAATCCAAATATGCACCTTCTTACCTCAGTGTCTCTGGACAGACTACTCCCTCTGCCAGATTTGCTCTGCACTGCCTACTTTCCACAAATTTCCCTTCTCCTTCCCCATTTACCTGACAATTCCCACTTATACATTACAGTTCATCTAAAATGTCAATTCCACATGCCAGCCTTCATTGATCCCTACCCTCTCCACTATTCCGTCAGACTAGGTCCTATCTCCAGTTACACATTCCAATAATACCAAACTTTTCACTTTTTATAGCTCTTACAACCTAGACTTAAATTCTTTGCTGTCAGAAATCTTAAGAAGGCACAGATTGACTGTGTCTGTTTTCTTTTGTTTTTTTAAATTAGAAACAGAGTCTCACTATGTTGTCCAGGCTGAAGCAGCATGACTATTCACATATTCATAGTGCAGCCTCAAACTTGTGGGCTCAAGTGATCCTCCTACCACAACCTTCTGAGTATGTAGGAGTACAGACACATACCACTGCACTCAACCAACTGTGTTTATTTTATTCACAGTTGTGTCCCCTGTGGAAAAGTAATGTTTCGAACACTATTGCTGGCGCTCAATGCACACTGATTTATTGATTCCTTTTTCAGGGTCAGAGCACTGTGCTTGACGAACGGCAACATGAGGCACAAACAATAATTGCTTCCTTACTGTTTAAAGAGTTAAAATAGAATATGTACTGAGAAGCTCTTTTTGCCCCACAGCTACTTAGTGCCAATGCCTTAAAAAGGCAAGAAAAGTCCCAAATATGTGGCTGAGTTTGAGATTCTAAATTGCCTTGCTGTTTCATCTATTCTAAGTAGTGTACAGCTCATCATCAGAAACACAAAACACCACCAAAATCAAATATTTCTGTAAAAGCATTGGACTGGCACAGATTCACAGGGATTCAAGTAAAAGACTCCCGCAAATGATGCACCTTTTACTCGAATCAAAGGTATCTGTGTCAGTCTATGAAATTCAGCAATCACATCATTTCCCAAAGTTCGTTTTCTCTAACAACACTTATTATATCTTTGAGTCTATGATTATATTAGCTACATAAAACCACACATACACACACAGGGACAGAGTGTATAAAAAACTGGTAATTGGGCAGTAGGTAAATTTAAATATTTGATCAAAAGAGGGAGTCATGAATATATTTCATTTTAACTTAAATTATATAAATCATTCTGTGTAGGACTACGACTTTTTCTCTGGTTGAAGTGCTACGGAGTGGTATTAACATGACTCGGGTCTTGAAAAAACTACAAACTGTTCCCACACTGAAAAACATATGGTTTACAGTTTCTTTAAAATGGCATGGCAATAAAAACATTTGTGAACAAATCTGCATGTGGAATCCTTGAAGAATTTCTCTCAAATTTCATGGTTGCCTTTTGCTCACTTAATTCAACTACAATCTTCAACCAGCTTTGAGTAATTCCAAAGTGAGTGACTCAGTTTTCATAGAAACTACTTGCCATATTCATATTTCTTCAATCTAAGTTGAGTGTTAATTAAACCAACTGATTATAATTAAACCATCTGATTATAATAAAAAGTATAACGGGATATATAGGCTCAGAAACAAATACAACTGTTTTTTCAACAATGCTTGATTATCCATCTCTTCTAAATCACCAATATTCAAGTCACATCACAGACTAATTGCGGCAGATTTTCTGGAGGTGGGGTCCAGGCATCACACAATTGACTTTTGATAAGCATAACACTCAAAGGGTGGAAATAGAAGTGGATAGATGCAATAGAGCCTAGTCTTAATGCTAAGGTTAACAGTCAGTACAGCATACAAAGGGAATGGAGAGCATTGGCTAATTAAAATCAGTTAAGAGAGCTTTCACTACAGTAGCACAGAATTGGTACCATTTCAAAATCAGCTTAAAATGTTGTTGAAGAGAACTACACACACAAAATCTATAGATAAAGTGGTATGCTGTAATTTAAAGAGGCTTCATTAAAGAGGCTACACTTAAGTCTTGATCAAATAGTAGTATTTATATGAGAGAAGAAAGGACACAGGAATGAGCAGAAGAGGGGAATGAGCATGATAAGTATATATGCAAGGGTCATCTTGTAGACTTGCCTGACTAGAGAAGAGGGTGATCGTTTGGCAGTAAAGACGATCCTCACATTCATGGCAGAATACTTTCCTGGAAAAGGTGCCTTATGTCAAAATGATAAAAGTAAAAGCTGCTTTTTCCCCAGAAACAATCCTATAATAAATGTTATGCTCCTGATGCCACATTAGAGATATGACTACTAAGACCTTATTTAAAACAGTAAGAATGGCAGAGTATTCTATACATTGCATAACATGTGTGTATGTATACATATTAAAAACAGGATAGCAGAGTATACTGTATACTGCATATAGTGTATGTATATATATAGACACTATATATATGTAAACATATATATACACACACATATACACACAGAGGTCCACAGAATCTTAGTATTTTAGAACTGAAAGGGGTCTAAAGGGAAAAAGGTATACACACACACACACACACACACACACACACACACACAAGGACTTGGCTCATTTCAAGGTATGTTATTAAGATCAATATAATAACCAATCACATGAAATTATAATAATATGTATTAATCTTCTACATAAGATCTTTATCTTCTATGTAAAAAATATATATATATAAATTTTTGAAAAATCATTAAAATAGAATTCCTAGCTTTTCTGGGTAGATTTTTGACAAGCAACTTTGAGTAGATTTTGAGAAAAGTTTTACTCCATTAGAGGGCCTTCTGATCAACTGACTCACAGACATTTTTGGTTGAGAGACATCAACTGAGTGGCTTATCTGTGAAAGAAAAATATTCCTTCTCCTTTGAGCCTCTCAATCATACACCAACATCCCCTCCTAATTCCCTAGTACAAAGGATATATAGTCTTTACTCTAAATACATAATGCTTTACTTGTTTCCATCCTTCAGAGTCCTTGAAGAACTACTTTGTTAATGGTGTCAAAATCTCAGCCTGAAACCGAATTTGGGCAAAACTGTAATTGTAAGCTTCATTTTGAATCCACTAAATCAATCCTCCCCACCACATCAATTCAGTCATAAACACTACATATTACCATAACCATCTCTCTAGAGCCCCCTTTTATTATCCACTATAAGGATTTAGTTGTCAATATTGATTAAAATCATGAAACTAATTTGACCTTCTTCAGAAACATTTCTGAACTTATATTAAACGTATGATTAACCCCTACCATAGTCCTCAAAAAGATATGGGGAATTCCTTCATAGGAGCTAAATTAGCAACCACACAAGGAAATAAGAGTCATTACTTCATGTTTACAAATCTGCCTCTGTCCCCATTCACTTAGCTGTATCCTCTTCAACTGTGGGCTGGAGTAGGCAAACAATTGTGCACATCTCTTCCTATTTCCATGTTCAGTGACTTCGTGCTGATTCCTTAAAACTGACTGTGGTGGGGGAACAAACACCTCAGAAAACTTAAAAAATATCAAACTTATAACACTGAAAATTTATTCTTTTCAGCATTCTATAAAGAATAGCAATAGTTTTGCTGTAGAAAAAGTTTTTACTTCATTGATACAAGGGTTTTAATGATTAAGAAAAGATTAGTAAACGTCTTTTATGTTTGGAAACAAGCATTCTTTCTGACCATATAGAAATATGTTAAAAGGTTTAAATAAATGTTATTATCATACTATAAGTCCCTTATTAGTAAAACAATAGAGTAGAAGAATACTTTAATCCCAAAGTAAATTATTTCTCATTAGCAATCCTACACGCTTTAAAAAAAAATAACTCCCCAAATGATATTCAAAATGTGGAGTGTGGTGTTACTGTGTGCTTTGGGAGGGGATGTGATTGAAAAGAAATCAAGATTAGTGACAACCTGACCAGAGAATCTTAGTATTCTAGAATGGAAAGGTATCTCAAATCATTACCACAATTCCCTGTAATTTCAGAGCCAGAATTTAAATTACATATTCTAGGAGACACAGTGAGACCAAGGTTTTGTTAAACAAATCAGAGTTCCTAACTTTGATTTCAATGTTCTTTCTACTCTACCTTAACAAGAAAACAAAACATCTGATTCACAGAAGTGATAAGCAAATTGGTGGAAACGGACTTAGGCTTGCAGTTTTATATGATTGTATTAAAGGAAATGGTATTTAGTGAGCTATAACACTGCTTAAGAAGTCCAGTTCTATATCCTATGTTTCAATGCATCAATGAGATTCAAATATACAGATGTTCTGAAGGACTCAAATCTCAGCAAATAACAAAAATGTATAAAGAAGAACACATATAAAGTATAGTTATCACTTCAGGAGTATAAAAAACAAGACGTGAACACCTTAGTTAAGATAAAATAAAGGAAAAAAAATAACATGGGGCTAACTGCACATCTTAAGTATAATGTTAGATAATGTATAGAAAACTAAAATCATGAGGTTAACTATTTTAGTAAACAGGAGCATTAATAAAATTACTAAAACTAAGATCTAAGTCCTTCAGAAGATCTGCACATTTCTTCTATATAGAAATGTCTATTCAAATTATTTCCCCATTTATTAATTAGGTTACTTGTTATTTTATTACTGTGCTGCTGCTTGTTGTTTTAATAAATAGTTTTACTAGACAGTTATGCTCATTTATTTGCATTTTGTCCATAGCTGCTTTTGTGCTACAATGGCAGAGTTGACTACTTGTGACAGAAATGATATGGCCTACAAATCCTAAAATAGTTGCTATTTGGCTCTTTAGAGAAAAAGTTTAGTGACACCTGGAACAGACACTTTTACAGCCATTAAAATATATTTTAAAGATACAAATACATAGAAAATATATTAGAATCAAAACTGTACAAAGTAGCATATGCTATATGATTTTAGCTATATAAAAATTGTGATTATGTATGCACGGTGAAGACATGAAAAGGAAATACATTAAAACATTAACAGTGATCTTTGGATTGTGGGTCTATCACTGAATACAGCTAATTCAGAAAATCTAAAGAAGAAAATTACATTTTACAAAATCATGTATTACTTTACAGAGACCGAAACATTTCATTGTCAGTAATAAAGATACCTAGGATGACTTTATAAAAAATTAATTTACTTGCCGTTTTTGTTTTCTATTCTTTGTATTCTTATGAACGAAAACGTAAGAATTGTTTTTTCAACTATAGATAACAATTTTGTATAGGCAGCCACTATCTGAAAACAAATACTATCATGGTTTGTACATGATGGAATAGTAAATACCCAACAAACTGTTAACAGAGTTTCCACATGTGACTTTCATGTTAATTTTTTCCACACATTTTAATATTCTCCCATTGGGTGTATGAACATTTCATTTTTCATAGACACTGGGAAAAGGTATGACTGAAAACAAACTATCTAAAGAACAAATCACATATCTATAGAAAATATACAAATGACCAATAAGCATACAAAAAGATGCTCAATATCATTAGCTATCAGGGAAATGCAGATTAAAACTATAATGAAATACTACTTCACACTATGATGAAAATGATAATAAAATACTACTTCACACTCACTACGATGGCAACAATCAAAAAGACAGACAATGATAACTTAAGTGTTGGTCAAAGAGAAGCCTTCATATACTGCTGGTAGAACTGTAACAAAGTAGTCACTTTGAAAAAGTTTACAGTTCCTCAAAAGACTGAACATCATACAATCCAGAAATTATATTCCTAGGTATATACCCAAGAGAAATGAAAGCATCTGTCCCTCAAAAACTTGTACATGAATATTCATAGTAGCATTACTCATATGATTCAAAGAGTAGAAACAACCTAAATGCCCATTTAATGACAAAATACAGATGTGGTATGGGCTCAATGATTATTATTCAGCAATAAAAAAGAGTAAGTACTAATATATGCCACAACATGAATGAATCTTGAAAACATAATGCTAAGTAAAAGAAACGGGCACAAAAGACCATGTATATTATTTCATTCATATAAAATGCTCAGAATAGGCAAATCCACAGAGACAAATAAAAGATTAGAGGTTACCTAGAGCTAGAAGCTTGAGGGAATGCAGAAGTGAAGGATAGTGGATTTAAGGTTTCTTTGTGAAGTCATTAAAATGTTCTTAAATTGATTGTGACAAAAGCTGTACAACTCTTCACTGAAGCTACTGACTTTAAGTGGATAAACTGTACAGTTTGTGAATTATATGAATAATAATGAACTATTATCCCTGGTCTATTTTATAGTTTATAAAAACATTAGGCCGGCCTGGGTGGCTCATGTCTGTAACCCCTGCACTTTGTGGGGCTGAGGCAGGTGGATTGCCTGAGCTCAGGAGTTACAACACAGTAAAACCTCGTCTCTACTAAAATGCAAAAAATTAGCTGGACGTGGCAGCGTGCATCTGTAATCCCAGCTACTCTGGAGGCTGAGAAAGAATAGCTGGAACCTGGGAGGCAGAGGCTATGGTGAACCTAGATCACACCACTGCACTCCAGCCTGGGTGACAGGTGAGACTCCATCTCAAAAAAAAAAAAAAAAAAGAAACTATTTTCCCTTCTTTTAAATATTTAAATAAAATTTCTAATTTTAAATTAGTTTCTAATTGTTTTTACTGTACTATAATAAATACAATACCTGTCTGAGTATTGTTAGTTTTGACCCAATTTTTAAATGGCAAAGAATATAAAATGGTAAAACAAAAAAAAAGGATAAAACTTTGTTGCACATGTCCAGTATTTGAGTTTTGTTTGCCTTTTTGCAAGTGTAGGGATATACCATTTATTTTCATTATTTCTAACGCAAAAAGTAGTAAGAAAATTGGTAAAACTTCAAGAATATATTCCCTGTCATTCCCTGTGATATTATATCATTAGTATCACAGCCAGCAAACCCTGAAACCTATGTAGCTATGCCTCCTACCTCCATGGAAAGATCCTTCAGGAAGGAACACAGTGGCATTAAAAAATATCTACTTTCTCCTAATCTTGGGGTTAAGAGGGATAAAGATGGAGGGATTTACACCCACATTTCACTTTCAAGATCAACAAGGTTGCTTGTCATACTTTCTGCTACACTATCTTTATCTTCTTTCTTAGAAGCTTGCTCATACTATTCTTGTTTCCTAAAATGTCATTCCTCTCTATCTATCCAATAATCCATTCCTGAAAACCAGTTTTGGTCTCAATCCACTGAGGTCTTCATCAGCTACTCTGGTTCACTCTGTCTCTACATGACAAACTGCTCTCAATACCACAGAAATGATCGTTTTATTTCTCCATGTTTCATGTGCCTTAATTTTGTCCTCCCACCCCACAGCTCTACAAAAAAAAAAAAAAAAAAAAAACTAAGAGTCAAAGAATCTGTGTATACACCTTGGAACATAATAGCAACAACAATAATAACAGAGAAGTTAACATTTACTGAACACTTACTATGTGCCAGATTATACAGGCACAGTCAAGTGAGTTGCTAAAAATGTCATTTATTGGTGGGCAAATACTTTACTAAATGAATGTTTCACACATATCATCTCATTTTCCCTGACAACTCTTTAGTCTGCCACAAGCATTAATATTACTATTTTACAGGGTAAAATAAAATTTTCTTTTAGATACACTACAACTTAATTGTAGAGATAGAATTATAATATAGATTTTCTGACACAGGCCAAGGCTGTCTGTCTTACACTGTAATATCTCATTTAAAGGGGGAATAAAAATATATGGGTTATCCACGATTCATCCCCTAAGGCTCCTATCTAATCTGCACCCAAATTCCACAGAGAACACAAGGGTGCTGAAGGAAAGTTTCCTTCCCAAACTGGTACTGGAAAAACAGGTACTAATGCTAAATAAAATGTTATCATTACGAAGTTCTCTCACACATGTCATATCATGTGATCTTAACAACCACCTGATAAAGAGATACAAGTTATCATCTCCAGACAAAAAATGTATGTGTTTTGTCCACTAAAGGCCAACAGCTTAGTAAGTAATAGAGCTAAGCTCAAATCCACAACTTCAAACTCAAAACGCTGATTATTTTCTTCCCCTCTCTATCCAAAATTAAGCACTTCATTTTACAGTGATGTTCTGTAATTAGTTCTCAAAGTTGATGAATAAATACAAACACTATAAATCATGGGTTCTAAATGTTTTCTGAGTTCATAGGCAGGCCCCTTAAAAAATCAAATCTACGAAACCACTGGATAGGTTAAAAAAAAAAAAAAAAATCCAGTTTTTTTCAGGCTTGTGGGCCCCTGTTAAGAGCCCTATTAAGAACTGTAAGTTAAAGAAGAGAGGTCCTAATCAAATCTATGAAACCACTGGATAGATTAAAAAAAAAAAAAAAACACAGTTTTTTTCAGGTTTGTAGGCCCCTGTTAAGAGCCCTATAAAGGACTATAAGTTAAAGAACAGAGGTTATTTATGCTCCTATCATATGCTTCACAGTACACAGCAGAGAGTACAGAATAAAGATTTCTAAAGTAAATGAATGATTGTAAACAGACCTAATTTTCTTGATGTTGGCACTGGAAGTCATGGAGCCTCTTGTAAGTCGTATATTTTTAAAGTAATAGAAAAAGCCAGTGTAGGGAAGTCATTAACAGAGAAGGAACAAATCAAAATTAATGAGTTATACTGCATGCTAAGAACTTTATTTGTTACCATTTTTTAGCCTCAAAGAAGCCTCTAAAGTAGTTATTATCTGTATTTTTTTAGTTTGCCAGAAACTTAAGGTAAATGGCGAAAGATATAAATTTAGATCAGTCTAGGATGCAAAACATCTGCTTTTTCATTATGCTTGATAGCACTGAAGGTTTTCAAAAGAAAAAAAACTTAAGACATTAAGTGAAAAGAAAGGTGACTATGGAATCAAAAACAGAGAAAGTATTGCAAATAACAGTAAAGAGTAACAGAAAACTAAGATAAATAACCTAGATTATAAAATATTTAATTGGGTGGGAGAAAAAAAAACCAAACTTAAGAACAATTTGATTGTAATTCAAACTAACTCACTGGATAACATTAGACTAACCACTTTACCTTTCTGGGCCTTAGCTACCTCGTCAGTAAAATTATGGGTGTTGGATGGCACAAAATCCTAAATTTCTAAATTCTTTCACATTTCAAAACATTGTCACAGTTATTTCATTTCACTACACTGAGCAAAAACTTTGTTTTATTTACTGATGTATCCCCAGCACCTAGTTGGTACAAAGTATGCCCAAAATGTTAATTGAGTAAGATGAATTTTGATCCTGAAAATTATCTTGAGAGGAACACACAACAGGGCAGGATTATTGCACTTAATTTATGTATGAGAAAAAACCAAGGTTCAGAGTGAAAAGATACTTGCTCACAGTCCCACAGCTAGAGGTGGAGCTAGAATGCAAACTCAGATTTTCAATTTGGGGGACTAGTTCAAATCTCTTTCCAGGTCTAAATGTGTTACACATTTTTATATACTTTTAAATACTCAGGGCACAAGAACAATTAACTCTTCTTATTCTTACCCTTTCAAAGAAAAAAGTCATCAGGATAGTGTTACTACAGAAATTAATAAATAAATATTTAGAAGACTTATCTGAAAGAATACCTAACAACAGTGTTGCATATGATATAAAAGAGATTAAATCCAAGCTCTGATTTTCTTTGATTATACCAATTATATTTTCTTACTTTCTGTGTTCCACAGTGAGTCTACATCTATAATTCTGGCTGGCAACTTTGTAAACACTTGCTCCTAATCATGAGGGGGGAGGAATACAAATCTATCTCTATAACTATTACTGTTCAAACCATGAACCTTGTGGCAGGCTCCCAATAAGGTTGGGAAACACATCCCATTGCCCTTCCTCTAGAGAAAACAGCCTGAAGGGCAGCATGAACTGGAAATACCTAGCAGGGCAATCTTTGTGTGTGATGGTAGCAAACTATTTTGATGGAAAAAAAAAAAGTCAACAAACTCATCCAAACAAAAAATCTTTCTTTCAATAATAATTGCTAGAACACAAGTATTTCCTTTCATATAATGTGGCCCATTAAAAGGCTTTCAAAAAGTTAGACATCAATGATGGCAAAAAAAAAAAAAAAAAAAAAA
>NW_022436959.1:19432343-19471685 GCF_009761245.1 Sapajus apella | reverse complement strand
AAAAAAAAAAAAAAAAAAAAACCCTTAAAAAAAAAAAATAAAAAAAAAAAAATTAAAAAAAATTATAAAAAACCCCCCAAAAAAAAAAAAAAAAAAAAAATCCTAGTAGTTTCAGTACAAGAATAGAGGCCAAAATACTTTCGTCATATGGGAAGCAGTACATAGCTGGTTTGTAAAGTAAGAATTTTAGTTTATCTGACAGGAAAAGTTTCTTAAACTCACCAAAATATACTTCTTTTCTGAAAAATACAAATTTGAATATTCTCCACTGACTTATGTTTCTTCGGTCCATTCTCCTCCCTCTAAGAGGACTTCCAATAGGTATGTGCCATGATTAGGAGAAGAGTTAAGGCAAAACTAAGTGGAGAAGAGCAGTTATACTGCAACTAACCTATTTTCATAGCACTCACACAAAACAGAGGATCTAGGGAAGAGGGGGGAATAGTATCAATAAGTGGGGTAACAGATTTGAAAAGTCACCTAACTTGGACCCCAAAAAAAATTACCACACAGACTCAGTAGGGCTTAATCAAGATAAACATTCTGTAAAAACCTCAAATCTGGGGTAATTTAAAGGTTTTAGAGGCTACAGTTCTAAAATCTTGGAGTTATCCCACAATAATAATCTGCTGTCCTACTTACCTTTTAATAAACAATTCCTCCCTTTAAAAGTTATTTTCCTTACTGGTTCAAACTATACATCTAAATTTTTCTGCATAAATACAATGCAGTGTCCTTACCTAGTAGCAAACTGAATTAGTGCATTTTGAAGAGTCTGCCTAATTTCAAGAAGAAAAGATTCATCATCGCTTAGTGTATAATACCAATACTGGACATAATCCCTCAAGGAAAACTGGATAACCTGTAACAAAAATATTGGGGGAAAAATATTACAACTTTTTAAGATTTAAAAAGATACAGATAAGATTTAAAAAGTATGCTGTACCTGGCAATTTACATTTACACTCTACATATTAATTTATGGTGGTAAATGCCTGCCTTCATTACAAAAGCATCGACATGCTAAAAACCATTTGAAACATTTTTAAATTATCCTGGTATCCCAACTTACATACTGCCTAGATTAAAAAAAAAAAAAAAATTAGGTCAGGCGTGGTGGCTCACGCCTACAATTCCAGCAATTTAGGGGGCCGAGGAGGGTGGATCACGAGGTCAAGATATCAAGACCATCCTGGCCAACATGGTGAGACCCCATCTCTACTAAAAATACAGAAATTAACCAGGCATGGTGGTATGCACCTGTAGTCCCAGCTCCTCGGGAGGCTGAAGCAGGAAAATCACTTGAACCTGGGAGGCAGAGATTGCAGTGAGCCAAGGCCGTGCCACTACACGCCAGCCTGGTGACAGAGTGAGACTCCTTATCAAAAAGAAAAAGAATTAAAACACTATCTATGGCCAAGGCCCCCATAAATCCAGGTAAAGAAGAGTTTGCAGAAATAAAATAAACTTTCCATGCTATAATCTAATAAATAAATCAATCAGTTTAATGAAATGAGATGTAAAATAATAAAGAATATAAACCCAATTTTTTAAAGATTATATCATCAGATCCATCGAAGTCTAATTATAAAAATGATACAGGAGTTCACTTAATTTTACTAATACCTTTGATACTGCCAACAGTATTTAGACAATAAATAGTAAATATACAACCTCAATGCATAATTTTTACAAACCAGATAAACTAAATATTAGTAATAAATTTTAAATTCTAAAGTACACATTTTTATAATAATCATCTAATCAAACAAACATCAATGAAAAATATTTCAGGGGGCATAGTTTCTTGCCTATCTCTAATTTTTTAATGTTTTTGGATCCAGTATTTCATTTCCATTTTTAAAAGATAATAAAACCAGTAGGAAAAAAAGTCTAATTTACCACATCACTAAGTTTATTGATCAACAAAAGAGTAATACTTTAACTGTAAAATTTTAAGAAACACTATCAAATATGTCAGTAAAAACAATTTTTCTAAATGCAAATTCAATCAAAAAGCTTTTATATAAAGTAAACCACCTCACTAAAAGTGAGTTAATAACTAAGGAAGCATCTTCACATATAAAATTTGAGGATAACATTATTAAATTCCAGGGTATTAGTTAAAGAGCAAAAATTGTTTCTTGGTGTTTTCAAGAGAAATACACCTAACACAAAATCTATGCAATTCAAATACCACAAACTGAAACTCACTTGCTGGAGAGGTTCATCAATTATATTGGCACCGGTCAATCTTCTATCAATCTTAATAGTCCTGGCTTCCCGTTTCATTTCTTCTAAGCACTTAAAGAAAATCATAACATCTTACTGAGCAGTTTTTAATCTAAAATCTCACCAGTTTAATTCCAATTGAATACTCAATGTAATATCCCTTCATTATCCTCAAGTCAATAACCTTATTTGAGGTGCTAGTATAAGCCAACCACTAATTCTCAAGGTAACAAAATTAGATACTCCCCAAAAACTATTATCCTCAAAAATTCAATTAAATCAGCAAACATTATTTAGAATGTAGGAAAACTGCAAATGTATAGTTATGCTGCTGCCATATTTCAACAAAACTTTACAACTACAAAATTAGTGTTTCATGCGAGTCAAACTGTCTTTATTGGACATTCTCCCTCTTTCCCCTACCATTTCTCAGTCCAAAACAGTAGAGTAGCTGCCAAATAATTGTATTTTTAAGCTGATTTTACTTAGGGATACTTTTTGGCAACTTAAGAAAACGTATTTCTCTACTTTTTAGTGTTCAGAAAGATCAGTGGCCTGAAAATTGGGTGAAAGGTAGTGAGAGACTCCTAAAAAAAGAAAACCACAAATATATATAAATATAGAGATATAGACATAGATATCTACATTAAAAATACATGCTTCACATTATAATATGAAATCAATGAATTTTTTTTATAAAACATACTTATAAATCATATTTTAGAAACAAAAATCAAACCCAGTTTTTATACCATCTATTAAAAAATGGATTATAGAAGACCTAACCAGTCTTGAATATAATTTATTACTGTTAATGATCTTAATTCTTAAAATATTTCCTATCCTCAGTATATACTATTCAAATGAATGTACACTATAAATAGCTAAGAAATGGTTCAAAAAAGAAAAGGTTAATTTCCTAAGACCTGTAAGCAAAGTAAAAAAATATGTATTAATATGAGTCCTAAAGGAGAGAAAAGTTGCAGGTTATAAATGTTTAAATATTAAAAATCAGTTTATCAATATAAAAGTCAGTGGAATAGAGTGAAATTATTTTATTAAAAGTAATGTAAAATTATATTGGACATTATTTAACTCTACATCTCCTGCATTTTAGCATAAAATACACAAGTTAGTAACTGTAAAGAAAGCTGTTACTAGTATCAACTCCAAGCCACTTGCCTGTCTTAATACAAAATAAGGCCATCTCAATCACACAAGAATAGAAGGTACTACAAATCTGAAGCCTATACAAATCCAATTTTATTTATAGAGTATGATCCTAAAAAAATAAGAGCATAGCACCAATGAAGATGATAAAAATTAGGCCTGAATTATTAAATTTATAGATGCTGCATAATCTAATTATAAGCTATATTCTTCAAAGTGATGAAAAGTATCCACTTTTTCCCTCTGGTAACTCTGCAATTTATTTCATTCAAACCAAAATATTCATTGTCATTCTTACAAATCATATGCATGATGCTTTGAAATTCTATGATAAGATAACAGGAAAAATACCCAAAATAAACTAACCAATTTATTTTTCTCAAGTTTGTATTCCCACTTTTTAAATCTAACACTAAGGAAATTTTTTAGATGGCCTTTAAAAATATATTTCCTAAGTATAATTAGACAATCTCCCATTACTTGCCTGTGAGCATTAGTGAATTATAGGAAAATTTGTCAAGCTATATACTCTATTGTCATTGCAAAGAACTGAACTTTGAGGTTTCATATTCCCTCAAACTATTTACCTTAGGAACCCCAGTTGATGTTGGAGGAAGAAATGAGTGTTCACACTGTTCTAGGTACTTCTCTGAGTTTGTTTTTCCAAACAGGAGAGTAACCACTAAACCCCTAGAAAGAAAAATTTATCACAAATATAAAAACAAAATTTTCCTATAACTTAATGAATCTACTACAAAGAATATTTTTCAGAGTTCACAGATGGCTTATCATTCACTAAAAAGTCAATTTGTGACTTTGGCAAAGCAAGAAATTGAAATATTTTATTAGTTTCTTAAGTTTAAAACAACTATAAACATTTTGTGAATTACACAATAAGGCCTTTTAAAGTTTTAATCCTATATATTTCCTAAAGAATCTTAAGTGACATTTTCAAACTTAAGAAAAATCAGCCCTCATTAAACAAGCAGGCTAGCTAATAACCATGGATAAAGACAAATGAGAACTAAGTCTGTAGCTAAATGACCAAATTCTATAGTTCTGTTAACCAATTAACATGAGGTATTGTATTTCGATAACTTGCCAATATGAATACAGAATAGAATAAACAAATAAAGGCTACTCAGGGAAAAAATAATCCAATCTATGATTTGTTTAAAATAAGGCTGGAATTAGGAAAATATAAATGTATCCCAAAAAGTTTAATTATTTTTTAAAATAATTACAAGATCCAGGAAGATATATGGTGATGTAGAACTATTTCACTCTAAGTATTAACTAAATATTATCAGTATTTCATAGATTTAAAATTTACCAATAAAGCAAAGTACTGGAAATCCATCAAAAAATTTTAATCTTATAGTAATCTTATAATGATTCAAAGACTGTAATGACAGGAAGGGAAGAGTAAAAAATTACAGACTGTCAGTCTCAACTACTGAAAGGAAGATTCCCAAAGTCCTCCATTTTTTGTGGCTACCTGCCTTCTCACTAGTCTTCAGTACAAGTATCACAAAGTAGGGGTTGAGGGTAGAGAACACAAATAAATCAGTTTACGTCATTAATTCTGCTTTTGTGTTTTTTTGTAAAAGGCTGGTCTCAGAATTACTGCTAAATTTCATCTATCTGTGTTAAAGATGATATTAAGATTCAAGTTGGCCTGATATTTCAGTTTTGCCTGGTTATTAAGCATATTTACAGACACAATAAAATGTTTACATTAACACTGTGTTATTAAAAACATAATTATCAAGAAACAGACTAAGACATTAACTTTTGCCCACAAGTGTATAATGACAGGAAGGCAAGATAAAGAGCCGTCTGATTTTAAAGTAATCTAAATAGTAGTTTCAGCTATAAAGTTTAAGTAATAATTTAAATTTCAGTAGAGTACAATAAATAATTATATAACCCAACTAATATAACAGAACACCACAAAAGAACCATAATACAGTACTGAAAGTATCCTATAACAACGAAAAATCCCCATGTGTTTTCTTTTCCAAAAGCATTCTTTATGTTAAAAAAAGAACGGGGGTTAACTTTGACTATAAGCAAAACATGTACATTATCAACACTTTAAAGAGTAAACAGCAGAACTTAAAAACTTAACTTTTATTAGCAAAAAAAAAAAAAAAAAAAAAAAAGAGAGAGAGAGAGAGGGTTCCACAGACCCTACCATGTGACTCAATATTGTCTAAAGATTGTTTTAGTACAAACTGTCCTCTAGTATCCCACCTTACCTCCAAATTCTTACAAAATTTTATAAGCATTCGAAAGATTTTTTGAAATTATTCCTTGATAAATTATGACATACGAAAAAGAAATAACAAAGGTTCTCATGACTTTAAAAATGAATGAACTTTGTGCAGAATCTGGTGGTGGTTTTTTTCGAAGACTTAAAAATTTTAAAAATGAATACATTGATCACTCTTCTCTTTTTCCCAAATCTTATTTGCAGCAGTTGAGTAAAAAAGGAATAATTCTTCACTTATCCACCTTCCAAGGGCTCCTACCTTAGCCTACAAAGCTGCAATATTCTCTCTTTAAAGTATTAGGGAATACTGTGAAATCCTTTTCCTTCACGCTTACAAGGGCTAATTCAATTCATAAAATTAGGAGAAATTTGTACCTTTCAAAAAAAAAAAAAAAGTCAAGACAAGTAATTTCCTTTCCAATCAATAAATGCAGCCTTGACTCTGAGAGGGAAAGGTACAACCATGTCACTATTCAGCCATGTGGTGGCCTTAACAGCAACGGAGGAGTGTAATTTGGAAACCCATTTGGCTGCAGATCTGTATTATCTTCAATCATCTTTATCATCAATAAAGACACTCTGAACTCTTTGGCTGATATAAGTTTAAATGTTTCAGTACACAGTATCATATCTAGGCCATTAATATGAAAATACTAAATCAAACATAAAATATAGTTTTATGGAGAGTCCTTGATGTAGCTGCTCATTTCTTCTCACTTGTTCAAGTGTATGCTCCCTATAGAAGGACTATAACATGTCTATCAAATCTGTACCCCCAAAAAAGTGATAGATATATTTAGAAACTACTCCTTCAGTGTCTTAATAGTTTCTCAAGCTACTGTTTATATATGCTATTCAATTTAGCTAAATAGTCTAAACCTATAGGCTCAAACAACTCCAAATATCTGGGGTCTCAAAAGATTGTTCAGAAAGAAATCAGTGTTCATTCCACAACTAACTACACAAATATATAGTATAAACATACATACACACATATTAACAACAAAATACTCATTTCAACTAAGTTACCTTGGTGACAGTGTCTAAATAACAAACATCCCTTGTCTATACATTTTTGAATATTTCCTTGTAATTCATGTCTGACACCAAATGCTCTGCATACAAAGCTACAATAAATTATGACTGAAACCTCTCTTGTACAGATTTATCAACTTAAGGGAAAATATAAACATAAACCAAATAACTATAAAGAGAAAATGACAAAATCAGATATTTGAATTTTCTAGACCAAAACGACAACATTCATTAAAGGAAAAAATTAACATTATTGTTTCAAGTCCAATCAATGAAACAATTTCTGTAAAGTAAAATTCATGTGTAGTCTCAATTTAACTTACTTACCTTAACATAATGCAAAAATTTTTTCAACTTTAAAGGAGAAATAACACCAAAAAAATTGAAAAATCTTTAAAACTACATATTATCACTAAAAACATAGTTCATACCTTTAGAAATGGACATTTTATTATTGAAGGACTACCCGTATTTCTGACACAAATAATGACAATCATTGTTTTTATTTGTACAGCTATCTTCATCTTTTTAACTTCAGGAAAAGCAATTTACTAAAAATGGCATTCACAAATAAATCTTACTCTCGTTTCTCACAGTCATTGGTTTCCATTTGAACGAGATATGACACACAAATTGTAAAATTATAATTGAGTATACTTACCCACCCACAAAGCAGAGGATATAAAATGTCAAATAAAATATTACAAAGGGTCCAAAGGTTATTAGAAACAGGACAATGCCAAGGCTTCCCCATCCCCATATGGATAGACTGGCCTGAAATAAAGCAAAAAGCGTTAAGTAAATAAGTAAATAGTCCTCCATATGAATTAGAAAAGAACCAACAAAACTTCTACATAGTTTTAAGTTTCTTCTTGTAAACATTTATGGTATTATTTCAGTAACTTTTGAAAATGTGAAGTGTACACTTGAAAATTTATCTCCAAAAAACAATATACAAAATCTATATACAGAGAGATTTATAGAACATCTACAATTAATTTTTAAAAATGCTAATGATAATGCAAAGGTATAGGACAGAAATAGCTACACAAACTGTTAAATGAAATTCTGGCATGAGAAATACAACAAAGTATATACAAAAAACATTTTTATATTTATATTTACAAATATATATATAAAGGATAAGTAGGCTACAAAGTTATACTTATTTAGAATATTTCAACTTGAAATTAAGTCCCAATATAACTACAGAATAAACAGACATTTTTTCAGAAATTGAAATTTCAAGGTAAGAAATCCTTATCTCACTGAAAACTGTGATATTATTTTACTCAAATTATGTGTAGAAACTCATACAATTATAATTACAAAAGTTCCAACTTCCAGTTACCAAAATTTACTATGAGCTCAACAAAACATTACCAGAAAGAATTCGTCCACTAAAAACAAATTATTTCATGCAGAATTATACTGTTTTAGCCAATAAAAAAATATTCTTTTATTAAAGGCAAATTGGATTTTGTCAATTTAAGTCATTATAAATAAATACATGTATTCAATTCAACAAGTTCCTATATCCATTCGTCTTGCACTGTGAGGTAGTACACAAAGGAAGCATTTGTCCCACTCATGCCATCAAGGAACATAGAGAAGAATGTCCTATAGGAATGAAACAATTAGACACTGAACCAAAAGGAAATAATAGAAAGCATTATAAGATGCTACACTAAACAAAATTAATGACCAAAAAAACTATAGGACAATAAGTGCTGTGAATTATGAAAGAAAGGGGTGTTTTATGTATTCATTCATTCATTCACTTACTCACCAGTCACTCACTGCTTCCTCTCTGCCAAGCACAGTTCAAGGTACTGAAGATAGCACAAGGGAATAAAACATACCCTCATAAACCTACATTCTAGTAAGGTGAACACAAACATACCCTCATAAGTTCACATAACTTTGTAAGTTTACATTCCAGAAGGGGGGAAAAAGAAAATTAACTAAGTAAATATATAGTTATATCACATGGGGATAAGTGCTATGGAGAAAAATAAAGCAACTATATAGGGCTGGTCTAAGCAACTACAAATGATTAGATAACAAATCAACAGAAATCCTGGACAAGATTTATTTAGGGAGACATAAAATACTGAGTGTTTCTATCCCAAAATGACATTTTTTCCAATTGATCATATCTTCTTTTATGTCCCTCAGAGTTATATAACTCTTATTTACTCATTTGTGTTTTCTTAATCCTTGTTCCACATCCTAGCCACTTTTACCTTTTAACCAAAGGACAGAATGCCTGCTAATGAAGTTTCTGCTCTGCTTCCATGTTCTCTCCTCTCTGAATCAGAAGGGAATACTATTTCACCGAAAGAAGTGTCCTCTCACTTCCTTCTAAGAGCTAATAAGATAGACACATTTATTCAGAACAAAGTACAGAGTCACTTAGTTCCTCTAATAATACTTTGCTGAAGTTCCTGATCCACACTACAATATGGCATGTCACTCTCTCCTGGCCTGTATGTACAGCTTCCACTGAGAAGTCTGCCGCCAAATGTACTGGAGCACCACTGCATGTTATTTGTTTCTTTTTCTCTTGTTTTTAGGATCCTTTCTTCATCCTTGATCTCTGAGGTATCTTGTATCTTGAGGTAGTCTTGGGCTAAATCTGCTTGGTGTTCTATAACCTCCTTGTATTTGAATACTGACATCATTTGCTAGGTTTGGGAGGTTCTCTGTTATTATCTATTTGAATAAATTTTCTACCCCTAACTCTCTATCTTCTCTTTAAGGACAATAACTCTCATAGTTGCTCTTTTGAGGCTATTTTCTAGATTGTGTAGTTGTGCCTCATTATTTCTTATTCTTTTTTCTCCTGTGTACTTTCAATTAGCCTGTCTTCAAGTTCACTCATTCCTTCTTCTGCTCTATAAGTTCTGTCAAGAAATTCTGGTGCATTCTTCAGTAGGTCAACTGCATTTTTCAACTTCAGGATTTTTGCTTTTTTAAATTAATTCAATCTCTTTGTTATATTTATCTGATAAGATTCTTAATTCCTTCTCGGTATTACCTTGAATTTTGCCATATTTCCTCAAAACAACTATTTTGATTTCTCTACCCAAGAGGACATGTTATCTGTCTCCAGGATTGGTCTGTGGTATCTTCCTTAGTTCAATGGGTGAGGTCAGTGTTTTCCTGGATGATCTTGACGCTTGTGGATGTTCACTGATGTCTGGACACCGAAGAGTTAGGCATTTATTATAGTCTTTGCAGTCTGGGCTTGTTTGTGCCAGTCCTTCTTGGGAAGGCTTTCCAGGTATTTGAAAAAACTTGGGTGTTAGGATCTATGTTTCTAGTCACTGTAGCCATATATACATTAGGGGCAACCTAATCCTACTAACGTTATGGCTCTGAAAGTCTTGTGGTATTGCCTTCATGATCCTGAATAAGATGTGGAAGAATTATCTAAACTACCACGCAGAGAATCTTGTTCTCTTCCCTTTCATTCTCCCAAACAAACAGAGTTTCTCTCTCTCTCTGCTAAGTTATATGGAGCTGGGGGAGGTCCACTGTGACTGTACTGGATTAGACCTGAAGCCAACAAAGCACTGGGTCAAACCCAAGACCTGTGGTAACCATGGCCTGGCCACTGCCTATGTTCACTTGAGGCCCTAGGGCTCTACAATCTGCAGGTAGCAAAGCCAAATAGGCTTGTGTCCTTCCCTTCAAGGTGGCAAGTTTCTCATTCCTGAGCAGGTTAAGAGATGCTGTCTGGAAGCCAGGGCCTGGACATGGAAACCTCAGGAATCTACCTGCTGCTCTACTCTACTGCAGGTGAGCTAGCACCCAAGCCACAAGATGATGTCCTTCCCATTCTTCCCTCCCCTTTCCACAAGCACAGGAATCTCTCCCCACGAAGAGCACAGTCCCAGGTCCATTGCAAGTACTGCCTGGCTACCAATATTCATTCAAGAACCAAGGGCTCTTCTGTCAGCTGTGGTGAATGAGACTCCCCCTTCAGGGCAGTGGGCTCCCCTCTGGTTCAGGGTAGGACCAGAGATGCTATACAAGAGCCAAGACCTAGAATCAGGAACCCCAAGGGCCCATCTGGTGCTGTATCCCTCTGTAACCAAGCTGGTATCTAAGCTGCAAGACAAAGTCCCTTCAACTCTTCCCTCTCCTTTTCTGAAGCAGAAGTCCCTCCTCATAGTCACCACAACTGGAAATCTACTTGGTCACACCTAAAGCCAGCATTGCATTACCCAATGCAAATGTCTCTGAATCTCACCCAAGGGCCATGCAAAGTACTGCCTGGGTACCACTGCTGGTTACTCAGGGCCCAAGGGCTCTTTAGTCAGCAGGTAATAAATCCTGCCAGGACTAGGTCCTACCCTTCAAAGCAGTAGGTTCCCTCCTGGCAAGGGTGTGTCTAGAAATGCTGTCTGGGAGCTAGGGCCTGAAACAGGGGCCTCAGGACTCTGTGGTAACTGGTACCCTGTCCTACTGTGGCTAAGCTGGTATCCAAGCTGCAAGACAGAAATCCTCTTCACTCTTCCCTCTCCTCTCCTCAAGCAGAGTGAAGGAGTCTTTCTCAGAGCTGCAAGGTACACTACTTGGGGTGGGAGGAAGGGTGGCACAAGAGCTCCCTTTGCCGCCCCAGCTGATGTCTCACGGGTGGTGTGGTGGCTCCAAACCCAGCACAGCACCAGGACTTGCCCAGGAATTGCACTCCTTGTGGCCTAGCCTGACTTTCAAGTTTATTTAGGACCCCAGAGCACTTTGGCCTGCAGTGGTAAGGCTTGCGAGACTCAGGTTCCAACCACTGGGATGGCCAATTCCCCTATGCCTAGGGCTGGTCCAAATGCAATGTCATCCATGGGCTCTGGCTGAGTTTTATCCAATGCAAAGTCCCACAATCACTGTGTTCTCCCTCCCCGAAGTATACAGATTTTCTCTCCCCACCACTCAGCTTCTGCCAAGGGATGAGGGAGGGATGGCACTGACAATTCAATACTGTCTTTCTTAACCTCTCCAGTGCCGCTTGCAGCAATATGAAGTTAAAACCAGCTACTGTGATGAGTCATCTGATTTTTGGTTCTTATGAAGGTGTTTTATATGTGCATAGTTGTGCAATTTGGTGTTCCTGTGGTGAGGACAATCAGTAGAGGCTTCCATTTGACCATTCTGCTCTGCCTCCCCCAGCATTCTATTTTTTAACCAGCTGTTTGGACTGAATTATATAAATGTTTTAATTTCTTATGTTCAAATTATATCTTTCACAATGAAATTTTCAAAAAAGAGTCAAAATTCGTTGATATGCAGAATATTAATGTACCAATTTGTTAACAAAGGGAAATACCTGATTTTTCTAAAAACTCAACTTTTTATATTCTAACAGGTGTTTTATTATTTACTTGAAATCATTAGCAAAATCACCTAAACCAAACTCCTATTCATTCATTCATTCAACAAATACTTGTGAATTTCTACAATGTGCCAGGTGATCATTTAATAGTGAAGAAACAGCCATTACTGTCGTGTTTAAAAAAAAAAAAAAAAAAAAAAAAAAAACTAAGGCCGGTATGGTGGCTCACACTTGTAATTCTAGCACTTTGGGAGGCCGAGGCAGGTGAATCATGAGGTCAGAAGTTCGAGACGGGCCTGGCCAACATGGTGAAACCCCATCTCTGCAACAGATATTAACAAATTAGTTGGGCATTGTGGTGTGTGCCTATAATCCCAGCTACCAGGAAGGCTGAGGCAGGAGAATCACTTGAACCCAGGAGGTGGAGGTTGCAGTGAGCCAAGACTGCACCATTGCACTCCAGCCTGGGCAACAGGGTGACAATCCATCTCCAAAAAAAAAAAAAAAAACTAAAACAGGATTCTTGCCTTAATTAAGTTTGAAAGATATGTTTAAATTCTAGAGACTGTGAAAATTAGACTTTCCTAATCAAGCAAGTGCAGTGCTAATTTACTTGGTAATTAATCTATTATAACAGTTAACTTCATATGTTAAACTGTTCACTGAAGTATCAGAATAGTGAATTGTTCAAAAATCAAGTTATGTTATTCTTAGTGTTCTCATATGTTTAATTGGCTGACATTAAGAAAAATATTTAATCTAAGACCATATAAAAATAATTGGTTTCTAATTATTTCCTTAAATGATACAAGATGATAAAATTTAGGGTAATTTTCTTCTATGTAAAAAACCTTTCACAAATTCAAACAAGTATTTTCTCAAGAGTTGCCCTATAATGGAATCTGAAGAATAAATGTCTTTAATACAGGAGTCCCCAACCCAACCCTCAGGCTGCAGGCCAGTAAGGAACTGGGCTGCACAGCAGGAGGTGAGCATGCAGCAAGTGAGAGTTACCACCTGAGCTCTGCCTCCCCATCAGATCAGCAGCAACATTAGATTCTCATAGGAATGTGAACCCTGTTGTGAACTGTGCATGTGAGTGATCTAGGCTGAGCACTCCTTATGATAATCTAACTAATGCCTGATGATCTGAGGCAGAAGAGTTTCATCTCAAAACCATCACTTCTACCTCGAAGTTCAGGGAAAAACTATATTCCATGAAACTGGGGCCCCGGGTGCCATAAAGGTTGGGGACCGCTGCTTTAATATATTACCATTTTCTTTGCTAAATGTAATAATCGACATTGAAATATCCATGCTGGCTGGTCTCAGAATCACTCACAACTGTGAGCTGGAAGAAACCCTCAATATCATCTACTATAATACTTCTCAAACTTTAGGGGTATTAAATACAGTTTGTTAAAATGCAGATTATGATCCAGTATGTCTGGGATATGGCCTATAGTTCTTTCATTTCTAACAAGCTATCAAAACTGTTAGAAGGTAGCGGCATAGTGCTCAAAAACTACAGACTCAGGACTAACTGCATTCAAATCTTACCTTTACTATTAGTTGTGTAACCACTACACACCTTCATTTCCTCACCTGTGTCATGTGGTTACTGCAGGGAGCAAATGAGTTCACAGTCCAATGGTCAAGTTTGGCTTAATCACTATTATTATGCAAAGTAAAGCAATAAAAAAAGTTTTTAAAATTGCATAAGATTTGATCCTCAGCAAATTTTGACTCTTCAACCCATAAAATTTGTCAGCTGACAACTGCCTTAAAAGTCACAGAAAGAAAACAATGCTAATAACATAAATGAATGCTTTTATCTAAATATTAGTCAGTTTAATATGCCAAGAAAGTAGCCAGAAAACTACCTGCAATAAATGAATATAATAAATTCCTGGCCTGAAAATCAATTTATTCATGTATCTTCTAAATAAGTAATGGAAAAATTTGAGTTTCAAAGGGTATCTACTTATTAGCCTGCCCAGATAATCTACCTTCCTTCCATGATTGGTTTGAACTCAGTGACATGAAAAGACATTAAAAATGACCTCTCCTTCCATGATTCTGAGAATTAAAAAATGTCAATGCAAACAACACACATGCGTCCTGAAAACAGAAAAGAAGTAGAAATAATTGATCTTGTGATATTTTCTGCCTATCAAGGCATACTGATATTTATCTTATTTGATTCTCAAGATATTTATGATATGAAAGATAGCATAATATGGTACTTACAGTCAGAAATTACAGAATACTCATCAGCATCATGAAGGGGCTGAGCTGTGATATCATCTCTCAAGTCTAGCTGTAACAGACTGGTCCAGTAACTTTATTCACAATCACATAACTAATTCAGTGCTTAATTTAGATTATCAGTGCCTAATTCAGCTAATTCAGGTGTAGATTATCCTGGTTCATGTGGAGAGTGGGGTTTAAGTGGGAAATGCTGTTTTCGATCAGCTGTTTTATATCAGCTATCTTAGAAGAGACTGTCAGAAATACCATAGAAAGGAACTTGGACTCTGAGATGAATCTCACCAGAATGGGTCAACCCCTCTCTGAGTTATATTCAGCTGGTATATTCAAATACATTATATGGCATAGGGCTGCCAAACAGATAGGGCTAAGGATCTTACAGTTGATACTACTTCAGTGCAAACTTGGGTCACAGAAATTATATATGTAGTCCTACAATAAAAATAAGTAGCCATAAGAAGATTGGCCAATTGGCCTTATAACAAGTGCAGACTGTTTTCCTCCCACCTTATTGTATCCACATTAAGTTGAACATTCTTCTCCAGGTAACTTCAATAGGATGTGCTCCTGATGTGAAATCTTTTCTCATTCAACATCATAGAATAATTTAACCAAGGCCAAATACACAGAAGCTCCTCATAAAGCATGAAAATTACTAACTAGATAAATGAAGTAAGGGAAGGAACAGAAAAAAGAGAGAAAAGGGGAGACCAAAGGAAAGGGAGAGAAGAAAGTGAAAAGGCAAAGGACCTTAAATTCAAGTGCTCTTCCTCAGTCTCACCCCATGGCTTCAGACACAATGTTACATACTCTTACACTGCAACCCACACCAACACCCCATCCTCAAAAAAAAAAAGAAAAAAAAAAATTGGTAGATTGGGCCTTGTTCTCCCCAAGGGAGAACTCATATACAGAAATACTGTCCTTCTGGCTGCTCAACATACCCTGATGCCAACCTGCATCAGTATTTCCTTTTCAGGGAATAGTCACACATGAATCATCAATACATTTGTTGGGTCAACTGGTCCCAAACAGAAATATTTTTTTCCACTCACATCTATTTAAGGTAACTAGTATATCCTTAGAAACTGGAGATATGGTAAAAGTTTTCAATTCAGCTGTGAGACAGCAAAGTAGAGGGCCTGTAGAAAGAATAGACACCTCAATCAACTACTCTTGTCTCTACGCTGGCTAACTGGCCAGCAGGCAAAACAATAACCACCAGACACCTGTGCACTTTTTCCTCCCTCTCCCACTGAGAGTGCCCACAATAATTGAGGTTATACATACACCTCTATGAATTTTCAGTTCATTGGTAATAGAATCTATCTCCTTTATGATATAAGTGTACTTTTCAACTTCATACATTTTCAAGAATGAATTACATACATATATGTAGGTCTCTATCTAAACATATCTTTTTTTATTAAAGCAGTAAATATAAAATACCATAGACTACTACAGGCTTATAGTAGACTACAAACATCCAATTACAAAGAAAATACAAGATACCAAGCTATATAGATTCAGTGTTTTTAAAACTAGATTATATAAATTACAAAATGCCAGAACACAGTTTAAAACAATAGCAGATATATTCATAATGTGTATTATTTATTCAGGATACAAACAGATTGGTTGCCATACAGTTCATAGACTAGCAATCACTGAATTTGGAAGAAGCAACCACAGGATTAAAATAATCAAAAGAGTATATTTACTGAATGCTTTCCCTGATACAATAAGAACAGTAACGGTATTTAAACCATGGGTTGATGGGGCTGCATAGTAAAGAATAATTCTGCCAAGCTTACAGCAAATATTCAAAGTTTCCAATTACAAAACTACTAAAGATTCCTCAATTTCTGATAAAACGTTTAGTTATATGATCAAGGCTGAAACAAATTAATCAAAGGAACTTTTTAGAAACTAAACTTTTCTGGCTATACATGTTTTTATACCTTAACAACTTTCTATAATAAAAATATTTTAATTTTAAAATTTACCTTCAATTTTCACCAAAAAGGAAACACTACATTCTTTTATTTTTAGACTGTTAGTATTTGAAAAAGAAAAAACATTTACTTCCTTTTGTTGCCATTTGACAGATAAGTGGTACTTTAAATTCGTTTAGGAATGGGATTGATTGTATACACTATATGTCACAGAAAAAGGAAGAGTGTTGCCTTAAAAATAATTGAAAGCAAAAATAATTGAAATAATTTAAATAAATGGATGTAAACACTTCAAGTTTTTGAGTTCACGAGATCATAAAGATTATTCTTGAAAACCCCATTGACCATCTTTGAACAATGCTAAAAATTCCACTTGGAGAACTAGATGATTCCAATTCTGGAGCAGGAAATAAGTTTAAGATAAACCTGGAACACCACGAAGCTACCAAAGACTACTAAGAATATGTCAAGAGGACTCAGGAGACAACCTAAAGGGGCACCAACTGGCTAGAGATGAAAGGAGCAAGAACGTTAGCTCAATGGATTTAAACGCTTCAAGGTTTTGAGTTTTGGAGATCATAAAGATTCTTCTTAAAAACTCCATTGATCATATTTGAACAATACTAAATAGCCAACTCAGAATTCTGAAAAGTAGTTGAGAATTAAGCATTTATCAAGGTAATCAGAGAGTTGATAAAAATCCAGATTCTCTTTAAAGAAGTATTCCATACAATAAAGAACACATGACAGAATTAGAGTATCACCATATGGCAATCCTTAATGAATTAGGAGTCTAGTAATAACCTAGTTGTTACTGCCACTTTGAGGTGGGGGGAGAAAGCACATGTGCGAGTGTGCACAGACATTATACACCTCATGAAAGAAAAATGCCCACCACGATCTATGAAAGAATTTTGATGGGAAAAAAAAAAAAATCAAACCTAAATCTAAGAAATGCAGAAGACTGAGAAAATGTTTCACTACACTGTGGAGCTTATCTAAGCAAAACTTAAACTGTGGATAACACTAAAGTGCAAAGACATAGTTAATTCAACAAATGAGGACATGGTGGAACAAAGGAGAGTTGGAGAAAAGGAGTTTGGTGGAACCTACGGAGTAAACTGCAATGTGTAAAACTTATTCAAACGGATTTTAACAAAAATATAGTGGAAGAAGAACAAAGAGGAGGAGGAGAGTAAGAAGGAAGAAGAGGAGGGTGAGGAGGAAAAGGAGAAGAAATGCAGTGACATTTTCTGAATATCTGATGATATTAACATAGTGCAATTTTTGCTGACCTAATGGTACTATGGTTGTTTTTAGCCAAGTGTGGTGACTCACACCTGTAAGCCCAACACTGGAAGGCCAAGGTGGGTGGGATCACTTGAGCCCAGGAGTTCAGAACCTGTCTAAGCAATATGGCAAAACCCTGTCTCTACCAAAAAATTCAAAATATTGGCCAGGCATGGTACTGCACACCTGTAATCTCAGCTACTTAGTAAGGGTGAGGTGGGAGGATCGCTTGAGCCTGAGATATTGAGGCTGCAGTGCCACCGCACTCTAGCCTGGGTGCTAGAGCCAGACCTATCTCAAAAAAAAAAAAGGGCCCTTACATTTTAGAAATGAATTATCAAATACTTACAGATGAAATCACATATTTGGAATTTGTTTTGAAATAATTCTGGAAGCATAGAGTGGAGAAAAAGTGAAAAAGGATATAAATGAAATATAATTGGCCATGAATTAATAAATGTCTCAGCAGGTCATGGGCACAGGGAATTCATTATTCTACTTTTAATGTTTGAAGTTTTTCATTAACATTTAAAAAAAAAAAAAAAAAGCAACAATCATAAAATTCACTTGGACAGTAAATGCACTTCCATTTCTTAACTATCTACCACAGAGAGATAAATAGCCCATAAGCATGATATATGTTTATAAGCCAGGAAACTGATGTAGAATTAAAATTTCCTACAATTATACTGGAACAACACATGCATGGCACTTCAATTAAGAAAAAGATTACTTTAAATATGAAACTAAGTAATGAGCTTTAATATTCTATTTTATGTGTGGGTATGCAGACATTTAACACAAAAACTACTATCCTTCAACCCAATTATTTTGGATGGTTCATACTGATTCTATTGTTATTAGGTGGGTATGTGTTAGGCCTTAATGATACAAAGATGAATGAGGCAGTTTCTGCCCCTATTATGCTCAGAAGCTAAAAAGGTAAAATATACATGTAATGATAACATAAGTGTAGTAAATGCCACAATAAAGAGATTCACAAAGTGTTTGGGAAATACAGAAAAGATGACGCCTTTAGAGCTTAAATATGTTTAGAACTCATTTTAAATTGTCTTCAAAAGGCAGTTTTGCAGAAGAACAATAAAAACCAATCTCTTTTATTTACAATTACCCAACTCTTTCCACTAAAACTGTACCACCCAAAACCAGTTACTAACTTTATATGCTAAAGATTTCGTAATTTCCAAAAACAAAAACTTGAAGTGAACAAGTGTTCACAAATGTTGAGGCTACTCAACAGTGTACCCAAAGGGAAAGTATTCTTTAAAACTCTTGATTCAAAACCAGAACATAAATTAACATGTATTTAGTGAAACTAAGCCCAATGCTCAAGGCTATTTACACTTTTACAGGTTGTGTTTGTTTAAAAAAATACGTCTCTCACTCTCTTCGAGACTAGAATTTAGTGGTACCATTAGAGCTTACTGCAGCCTCCAACTCCTAGACTCAAAGGATCCTCCCACATCAGCCTCCTGAGTAGCTGGGAATACCAGCATGTACCACCTGCCCTGGCATGTCTAAATATATATAAAGATTTCATTTATAAATGACAATAAAGAAAGAATATGATTCTTACTCTACATATACTAGTTTGTGAGAGATAAACACACTTTTCAAGAGTTTCCAAAAAGTTATTTTAAAACCACATATAAATAATCACAAGCACAGGATGACTTTACAAAAGAGGAAGAATGACAGCCAGATGGCACTAGCCATGAATTATAATAAACTGATACATAGACTTATCAATGTCCAAAGAACAAGTGAAAGAGAAAAAAAAATGTAAAAGTCAAAATTCATTCAACTTCTAATAAAACACAGAAAACCTAGTTCTACACAGTATTAAAATTAACTTAGATTCATCTCATAGTTTTCATCATCCCTAATATTAGTATTAAAAAGTAACAGATCAATAGCTCTGATACAGAAAACCTTAAGGAACACTATAAACATACATAAAATATGTACCACACAACTTAAAATTATTTGATCAAAATTTTAGTTAACATGGTAAATTCACATGTACTTAAGTTCCAACTATACTCCCATCTCAGAGAAAAAAAAAAAAAACAATCACATCTCCTTTACTCAGGAAGCCTACTCCATGACTTCCTCTTATAACTTAATCTGATATGATCAAAAGCTGGTTAGATCAAGAATCAATAATCAAATTATAGTAACTTGTCACATATTTTTTAAATTATGATTTTTAATTGTAAGATCTAATTTTTATACAAATGGAAATTTCCATGGGAAATCTGTTCCTAAACATGAACAAACAAATTCAAAGAATCATGACTCTTTCCACATCTTCAACCAATAGCATAACCAAAGGTCAATTCCAAATATCTCTTTGATTTTTCTATAGAATGAATAGGGAAATTTCCTAAAAAATTCTTTAAATTAATTCAACAAAAATAAATTAATTAAGATAATACAGTCAGCCCTAACAAATCATCTGTGAGTTCATTTGGTATACCAGGTGTTCAGATCTTTAAAGCCACAGACGGCAAGAAATATTTCCATTCATGTTGGTTATGTTCTTGAGGCAAAACACCAAATATTTCTGTACTAAAATATGCAGGACAAAATAATTAAAAAAAAAAAAAAAATCCTCCCTAACAGCCACTCCAATTTCAAGTCCCAGAAACAACAGGACCTCAGTAAATAAGGAGCCAAAGGTGGCAATGATTGATTCACTGCCAGTACAGTCACTACAGATGGGTTTCAGCCCATTTAACTTATCACTCACTCAATCTCTAAATCTTCCAAGCCCAGGGATTCAGCCTGTCTCCTTTCCCACTAATTTTCTGTAGGTTCCAGTCAAAGTTTTTTTCTTATCCTACGACGCAACAGAAGCAAGTACATTTCAATACCTCAGAAGGCGACACTAGTTAGTCTTCGTTACAAAGAATGTAAGGATTAAGAAAGCAATCAGAAACTCACAATGTTTTATCTGACCAACACAGAACTTTTCAAAATTCTGAGTAGGCATTTAAAAATCTGGATTTCTGGCTTTTCTTGAAGAAAAAAAAAGAAATATCTGGAACCAGGAATCAGTGGACTCACACATCTGCAAGGCAATAACTGGATAAAACTAAGTTGGCAGCAACATCCCCCCTAAAAACAAGCCATGAATGCTTTAGCACCGCCACAGCCCCAACACTTGCTATAAGGTTTATCTCATGCTAAGTCCAAGACATGATATATCACAATTTTACTGCTGTTTTGATCAAAGTTGGGAAAGTATACAGAAAATAAAAGAGACCAAGAAAAATTAATACTACTATGCAAGTATGCCTTTGATTACCTTTAAGCAGAAGAAAGCTTGCAGTTCCCAGGATTCTATTTTTACCTTCCTCTAGTCTTACTATATACGCAATCCTTGAGTTTTCTAGTCCACCACTTATAACTACCCATATGTACTGTGACTTCCAAAACCATGCTTCCAGCTCAGATGTATCTCCTGAGTTTCAGAAACTTATACTAAACTACATACTGAACACTTCTACCTGAAATTTGTCATAAGGATCATAAACTTATCATGTCCAAAATTAAATTCATTGAAGATCCCAAATGTTTCCTGTATTCTTTTACTTTTTTAAAAGGAGGCATCAATATCTACTGAGAAGAGAAATGCTAAATTTGCCTTGGATTACCCTCTTGGAATTTTTCAGCCAATTAGCTAACAGAGCCTGCCCATTTTATATCTTAAGTATCTTTTGAAACCTCCCTTCCTCACAGCCAGAGCTTGACACAAAACCTTCATTATAGCTGCATGACTACATAATTCCTGCTTGTCCCTGTATTCCATCCTCCTTACTGCCAAAATGACCTTTGAAAAAGATTCTAAAATATCTCACTTTTCCATAAGCATGACTTGCTCTCTTGCTTCTTTTCTCTAGGATGGATTACTTTTACTCTCAAGCAAAAAAAATTTAGCAAGTTCTCCTCAAGAACCAACTGAAATCTGTATCTTCCACGAAGAAAACCTTCCCTCATAAACACCTCACACTCTTCCCAAATAGACGTTGTTCCTTGTATTCTCTGCTGCCATTGCACAATTTACAATTCTATGGTAGTTACTTATGCATATTTGCCTCTTTGAGACTAGAAGCTTCTTTCTTTCATTCAATAAGCATTTACTTAAGTCTATCATGTGACAAGGATAATAAAAGCTTGTAGTTTTGCAGGAGACAACATACATATAATTACAAAACAATACAGTAAGTAAAATGACATATGATTTAGTTACTACAAGGCATTAGGAAGGAATAATGTCACCTGGCTCAGTTGGAACAAGGAAAGGGGGTCAATCAGAGGAAGCATCTTGGAAAAAGTGACACCTTAGTTTCCAACAAGTATAAGGATATGGCCAGGTGAAGAACATAATTACTGATAAAGAGACAATAATATGAGTAGGCACTGAAGCAAGAAACGGTGTTCTATGTGTTAAAAGAAAGCCCTTACACAAGAAAAGGACATGAAGAGACACTTCACAAAAGAAACATATGAAGAAAAGCTCAACATCACTGATAATTAGAGAAAGGCTAATAAAAAAAAAAAAAAATGAGACACCATTTCATGCCAGTCAGAATGCTGACTACTACAAAGTCAAGAAACAGATGCTGGCAAGGTTGTGGAGAAAAAAAGGAACACTTCACACTGTAGGTAGCAGTGTAAATTAGTTCAACCATGTGGAACACAGTGACAGAGTATGGCAATTCCTCAAAGATCTAGAGGCAGAAATACTACTTGACCAAGCAATCCATTACTGGGTATATACCCAAAAGAATAAAAATCATTCAATTATTAAGATACATGCACATATATGTTCACTGTAGCACTATTCACAATAGCAAAGATATAGATTCAATCCAAAAGCCCATCAATGATAGACTGGATAAAGAAAATGTGATACATATACACCATGGAATACTCTGCAGCCATAAAAAGGAACAAGAGATTAACAAGATCACATTATCTGCAGGGACATGGATGGAAGTAGAAGCCATTATTCTCAGCAAACTAATGCAAGAACAAAAAACCAAATACTGCATGTTCTCACTTGTAAGTAGAAGATGAATGATGAGCACATGGACACACAGCAGGGAAAAATACACACTGGCGCCTGTCTGAGGAGAATAGCTAATAGTTGCTGGGCTTAATACCCAGGTGATGAGACAATCTGTACAGCAAATCACCATGGTACATGCTTACCTATGAAACAAACCTGCACATCCTGCACAGGTACCCCTGAACTTAAAAGTTGAAAAAAAAGATAGATATGAATAGTATTTAACCTATCTTAAATGATTAAAATTTTCTACAACATCCATTGATCAAATATAAAACGAGACATTATTTCAGTAAATACATCATAGCAATACACTGGCCTCAAATTTAAGAAGACTCAAAACCAAGCCCTACAAACTGACTCCTACAGAAAAGGTAGAAGACAAAGAGATTTGACCAATACTGTCAATTAAAACCAAAAACAGCTCCTTCAAAATAGCCAATACTATTTCAGTGTTGCTATTTCTTAATTATTTTCCTTTTATTTTGTGCAATAAATAGACTGATGTTTAATTAGACCTCCCAACTCATTCCCGTAGATTCCAGGAACATAAATATAATAAGGGAAAAGAAATTCACCTTAGCTTGAATAAAAGGAAAAAACAAAATACAATTCAATAAACCAATATACCATTGGAAAAATGACAGATAAAACTGGTTGAAAAATATATTGCAAAAGATGCACCAAGAGTTCATACCTCAAATAAAACGACTAATTTTTGGCTCATTTTCTTTTTCAAGTCAGCATTATCTCAGCATGATGGAGGACAGGGCAGACAAAAACAAACTGGAGGTATGTACAATGGTGCTGCCACTGTGTAAAAAAACTGGCAGTTTTTCAAAAAATTACACATAAAATTATGATATGACCCAGCAATTCCACTCCTAGGTACACATCCAAAATGATTTAAAACAGGTACTCAAACAGAAACATGTACATATCTGTTCATAGCAGCACTAATTACAACAGCCAAAAGGAGGAAATAACCCAAACATGTATCAGTGAATGACCAGACAAACAAATTGTGGTATCTACCTGTAATTCAGCCATGAAAAGGAATAACATGCTGGCACACGCTGCAACATGAATGAACTTCAAAAATACATTAAATTTGACATACTGGGCAGGATTATTCTAATATATATATATTAGGAATATATATATTAGAAATATATATATATTTGTATATATATATTAGAAATATATACAAAATGTTAAATGAAAGAAACCAGACACAAAGGCCACAGATTGTATGATTTCATTTATATAAAATAGCCAGAATACATAATCCATAGAAATAGAACTCAGATTTGGTGACTGTCAAGGGCTGGGGGGAGGAGGAAAATGATGAGAAATTGCTTAATGGGTACAGTCTTCTTTTTAGGGTGATAAAAATGTTCTGACACTAAAGAGAGATGGTGATTGCATACCATGATGAATGTACTCAACACCAATGAATCATTCATTTTTAAATGGTTAATTTTACATTATATCAATGTTAACTCACTATCAATGTTTTGTTTTAAAACAAAACAAAACTGGGTGCGTTGTTAAAAGACACAATTTCTAATTCTAGGCTAGGTAATTATTGCTGACCTCTCCAAGCCGTGGTTTCTTCATGTATAAACCGGTTGGAAACAGCTGATATCCAAGGTCCCTCTCATTAACTATATCTGTAGCAATGAATTTATAAATAATTGTATCATATAGGAATATATCTGAAAGACAAAGCGTGAAGTACTAGTTAATGTTCTCAGCAACAGTTTTTCAGGAAAGCCATTAGAAAGCTAAACATAATTGCCATGCACAGTGGCTCAAACCTATGATCCCAGCCCTTTGAGAGGCTGAGGCGGCCAGATCACTTGAGGTCAGTAGTTCAAGACCAGCCTGGCCAGAGTGGTGAAACCCCATCTCTACTAAAAATGCAAAAATTAGCGGGGCATGGTGATACATGTCTGTAATTTCAGCTGCTCTGGACGCTGAGGCAGGAAAATTGTTTGAATCTGGAAGTGGAGGTTGTTGCAGTGAGCCAAGACCACGCCACTGCACTCCAGCCAGGGTGACAGAGCTAGACTCTGTCTCAAAAATTAAAAAAAGTTTAATATAATTGCTTCCCATAATAACTTTACATAAAAATGGATGTAAACATTAAAAAATAATGCAAGGCAATTCTGCAGAGATTACAATATGTTGTTCAGATTATTATCTTTTAGCAGTCAAACTATTTCTATACCCAAGAATAGAAATCACAGAATCAAAAATAAGTAAATTTTTAAAAAAAGAGATCTACAAAAAAAGGCTGGACTGAATAAGCCTTGGGCATTTTCCCCAGTATCAATACTTTCTGGCTTTAAAAGATACTCTAGAGTATCATATAGTCTGAGGTCACTAAATGCTGGCATTCTATATTTGCAATTAGAGTCAATCCAGGCAGATTTTTTTTCCTGAGATTGTGGATCAGAGGTTTTTAGTGTGCCTCAGACACTTGGAATGAGCAAAACAGTATATAAAGATCAACTCTGCAGGCTTTAATTCAAGAAAGAAAACAGGATTCACCAGAATAGCAAAGGACACTCCAGAACCCAGGTAGGAGAAGGTGGGCAGGCAGCCACAGGGACAGAGAAAAGTAAGTGAAGCTCCAGTACACAAAAGGGGCAGTCAGTATTCCTCTGCGACTCACCTTTACACTAGAGATCTGTGCAACCCAGGTTATGGGAGAATACCCTGTGCATCTCCCAAACACTGACACTGAATTAGAAAAAGTCTGAGAGACTGAGACAGGAAAAGATACCAGGAAAAGCTGCTGGCATTTTCCCAGGCATGGGAATAAGAGGAAAATGTCTTTTTTCTTTTCTCTTTTTTTTTTTTTTTTTTTTTTGAGACAGTCTCACTCTTTTGCCCAGGTTGGAGTGCAGTGGCATGATCTCGACTCACTTCAACCTCCTGCCTCCCAGGTTCAAGTGATTCTCCTGCGTCGGCCTCCCAAGTAACCCGGATTACAGCACGCAAAGCTAATTTCTGTATGTTTTAGTAGAGACGGGGCTGCACCACGTTGGCCAGGCTAGTCTTGAACTTCTGACCTCAAGTCATCCACATGCCTTGGCCTCCCAAAGGGCTAGGATTATAGGCTTGAGCCACCAGGCCCAGCCAGAGGATGTCATTTTTAATCTGGGCTCATACAAAGTCAGTCACTGTTTGGCAACCTGGCAGCAGCAGCCATTGCAGATATTTTAGTCTCAGGCCAGAGATTGGAGTACTTGCTCTGGAGTGGGGAAAGGACTCTCACAGCCAGAGCTGAGTGGCGAGTGTGGAAAGCACCCGAGCAGCAGACACTGAAATTAGACTTTCCTATCACAGGACTGGAGCAGGAAAAGACTTCAGAGGCTGAGATTTCTCCTGCGAGGCAAGATTTGCAGCCAGGGACAGCTCTGTGACCTAAAACTGGTCTAAGTGTGTCATTGCTGGTACCCCAGTCCACTTTTTTGGACAGTTCAGGGAGAGTGTCCCACTAGTTCTGAGGAGTGGGAGGGAGGCAGACTCCACTCCCATGGAGTCCTAACCCTTGGCATGAGCTTCCCCTGAGGGAGACGGGAGAGCAGCCCACCAAAACCCACCTTGGGTCAAAGGAAACACAATGCCAATATCCCTTATGACCATACATGCAAAAACCTTCAACAAAATACTAGCACACTGAATCCAACATATGAAAAAGAAAATCCATATGAAAAAGACAACTCACCTCCATCAGGTGGGCTTTATTCTTGGCATGCAAGAATGGTTCAGCATATGCAAATCAATAAATGTGATTCATCATATAAAAAGCACTAAAAACAAAAACCATATATGATCATCTCAATAGAGTCAGAAAATGCATTCAGTAAAATCCAAAATCCCTTCAAGATAAAAATCCTCAACAAACTAGGCATCAAAGGATCATACCTCAAAATAGTAAGAGCCACCTATGACACATCTACAGCCAACATTATACTAAATGGGCAAAAGCTGGAAGCATTCACCCTAAGAACTAGAGCAAGACAAGGATGTCCACTCTTGCCACTTCTATTCAACATACTACCCGAAGTCTTAGAGCAATCAGGCAAGGAAAAGAAATAAAAAGCAACCAAATAGAAAAAGAAGAAGTCAAACTATTTCCCTTAACTGACAATATGATTCTATACCTAGAAAACCCTACAGATTCTGCCAAAAGACTCCTAGACCTGATAAGCTATTTCAGTAAAGTTTCAGGGTACAAAAATCAATAGTATTTCTATAGGCCATTAACATTCAAGCCAAAAACCAAATCAAGAACACAATCCCACTTACAACAGCAACAAACAGAATAAAATACCTAGGAATACAGCTAATCAAGGAATTAAAAGACTTCTACAAAGAGGACTATAAAACACAGCAGAAAGAAGTTAGACACAAACAGAAAAAAAATTCCACGGTCATGGAAGAATCAATACTGTTAAAATGGCCGTATTGCCCAAAGCAATCTACAGATTTAATGCATTTTCTATCAAAGTATCAACATCATTTTTTATAAATTTTTAGAAAAAAATTATAAAATTCATATGAACTAAAAAAAAAAAAAAAAAAAAAGAACCTAAACAGTCAAGGCAATCCTAAGCTAAAGAAAAGAGGCATCATATTACCTGACTTAAAGCTATATGAGGTTATAGTAATCAAAACACCATGTAGTGGTATGAAAACAGACACATAGACCAATGGAACAGAATAAAGAATCCAGAAATAAAGCCACACACCTACAACCAATTGACAAAGTAAAATAGCAAAAAGGACCTCCTATTCAATAAACAATGCTGGGAAAACTGGCTAATCACATACAGAAGAATGACACTGGACTACCTCTCTTCACCATATATAAAAATTAATTCAAATGAAATAAAGACCTAAAATTGTAAAAACCCTAGAAGAAAACCTAGGAAATAGTCTTCTGAACATTGGCTTAGGTAAAGCATTTATAAAGTAAGTCCTCAAAAGCAAATGCAACAAAACCAAAAATTGATAATTTAGACATAAGTAAACTAAAGACCTCCTGCACAGCAAAAGAAAGTATCAACAGAGTAAACAGACAACTTACAGAATCAGAGAAATCATTCACAAACTATGCAACTGACAAGGAATAACATCCAGAATCTATAAGGAACTTAGAGACAAATCAACAAGAAAAAAAAATTTTTTTTAAATAGGCAAAGGATATGAACAGCCCCTTCTCAAAAGACATACAAAAGCAGCCAACACATTTTTTTAAATGCTCATGATTAATCATCAGACAAAGGCAAATCAAAACCAAAATGAAGTATCATCTCACATCAGTAAAAAAATGACGATTATTTAAAAGTCAAAAAATAACAGATAGTGGTCAGGTTATGGAGAAAAGGAAATGCTAGAAGGAATGTAAATTAGTTCAGCTGTGTAGAAAGGAGTTTAGAGATTTCTCAAAGAACTAAAAATGGAATCACCATTAGACCCTGCAATCCCATTACTGGGTATTTACCCAAAAGAAAATCAATCTTTTTACCAAAACCTAATTTGCATTCATGTTTATCACAGTAGTATTCACGATAGCAAAGACACAGAATTAACCTAGGTGCCCATCAACGGTGGACTGGATAAAGAAAATGTGGTACATATAAATCTTGGCATACTACGCAGCCACAAAAGAGAACAAAATCACGTCCTTTGCAGCAACATGGATGCAGCTGGAGGCCATTATCCCAAGCAAAATTAACACAGAAACAGAAAACTAAATAACACATTCTCACTTATAAGTAGGAACTAAACACTGGGTACACATGGACACAAAGATGGGACCAAAAGACAATGGTCAAAGAGGGCAAGAATGGAGGAGACCAAGGGTTGAAAAGCTACTTATTTAGTACTGTGTTAACTATTTGGCTTATGGAATCAGTAGAAGTCCAAACCTCAGCAATGCGCAAAATACCCATGCAACAAACCTGCATATTTATCCCTTGAACTCAAAATAAATAATTTGAAAAACAAAAACAGTTGGTCCATATACACCTAAAAATGAGAAAAGCCATAAATACTAAATAACTTAACTAGTGTTCTCACCACTCTTTCATAAGGTGACAGGCTACAACAAAGTCAAATAAGAAAAGCCAAAATTTTCCTCAGAAAGCAGCTTTGAATAGTCCAACATAACTGATGTTGACCTGAGTTATCAGAATTTCATACCATATAGTTCAGTAGAAATAATTTTGGTTAGAGATTCTTGGCCAAATGATGTCACCTACCATAGCCAAAAGAAAAATCTTACTAGCATTCCTACATACAATCTGTATCTATAAAACAAAACTTAGAAATGTACCCTCCCCAGATGACGACTGATCTACTACGCAGAATTCTATAATAACCACTGAGTTTTAGAAAAATGGATATCCACCTAAACATCAGATAAGTCAGTGAAAGGAATTCAGAAGAAGGAAAGTAAAACAAGTATCACTTAACATAATAGCTCTTCAGTTTTCATATTGCTAAGCACATTTAAAATCATGAATATAAAAGATACATTATAAAAATGTATGTCACAACCCAGCTATTAAAAGCATCCTTTGGGGCTGAACAGGGTGGCTCACACCTATAATCCCAGCACTTTGGGACGCCAAGGCAGTAAAATCACTTGAGGCGAGGAATTCAAAGCCAGACTAGGCAACAGTGCAAGGCCCTATCTCTAAATACATTAATCAAATTAATGAAAGAGTAAAGAATAAATAAAACTTTAAAAGAAAAAAAAAAAAAAGTATCCTTTTGATGTGGCCTAAATCCCTACAGCTTATCACAGGCTTCATCTACCTGGTATCATAGCCTCAAAAAATTACTTTGAGTTATATAATTCAAACACAGGTGAAATAAGATATCTATATGCAAAACAGTCCAATGCTTGAAAGTATAAAAGCTTTAACCATGATGTATATTTCGCTTAGTAAAAGTACATAGGTTTTAATTACTAGTTAATATGATATACTATAATTATGTGAAAGTCTTGTTTTCACTTAGCATACAATTTTCTTATTTCTACAACAAGCTGTTATCAAATTTATCATTTTACTACTTACCTTATTCCGACCAAAAATATATTTGAATATTTTTGAGAATGCTTGAATGAACTCTTCATTCAAAAGCAATTTCATAGTTCTCTTGCATAACTAGAGTAGCTCTTAAAGCTTACACATATACTATACTTTTAAAAGCTTTAATTGTAAAAGAAAAATAAATTTGAAGCAATCTGTGGGTGGTGATGTCTCATACTCTTGTATTTCAAAGCTTAACAGCAAAAAATACAGAAATCAAGTTACACGTCAAATTAATAAAATGAGTTGCAGTTAATCCATTTATTCTTACAAAAACTTTGAATCAGTGCAGCAATTATAAACTTCCAGTCCCATATACAGTTTATACTTTATGTAAGAGCTTTCTTTGTGAATTTCACTTTACGCATAAAAATTCTAATATATCAAGGGAGTCTGACTAGATAATATATAATAAGGCCCTTTTTTACTCTCTTTAAGTCTATGCCATTTTTTGTATGTTGAAAAAGTGAAACCTATAAATAGTTGCTCATGAACCTAGAACCAGACAATTTAAAGTGTTCCTCAAAAGCATCAAGTATAAAACTAAAGAAATAGTAAAGGCTTTGCCATCATTCAGTACAGCATTGTGTACTCAGCCAAGCAGTACATCAGAGTGAGGAGAGCTATGCTACACAGATCTGAAAAAACCTTACGACTGCACAGCCTCCCCTTGCCGGTGCTGGAACAGCCTCTAACCACTATCCAGGAGCCTGTGGGACAACAGCCCCAAACTCTGGGCCTGTCATTAGATCTTGCACAATCAACCCAAACCCCTTACCAAATAGGATCCAAAGATAGGACTTCCTATTAAATTCAGTCTATCAAGGTCTGGCGTAACTCCTGAGAACTGTTTACCCAATTCCCAATTACTGTCTACTACAGGACTGCTGGATGTAGTCTCCAGACTAATAAACCCACTAAGCCTTGTTCTCCTTATTCATCACAGAGAGGTAAACACATTCAGTTATCAATTAACTCCTACACTCTGACCACTGTATTATTCTTGCTTTTTCCTCCCTTATCCAATTTCCCATTGACTCCCTGCCTCCTAAAGTTTCCCTCTAGGATCACTCTGTTCCAAAGTCCAAACACACACATATATAACCCCAACAACTTCACTATTTTGCTTCAAGTAAAAGCTGCCTCTCCTGTAGCCCTCTCAAACAAAGGCTGCTTATTCTTTCATTAATCACATACCCAAATTCAGGATGCAGGGTCATGATCCCAGCCCATTTCCTGTAAAAACCCCTGTTGTTCCTGTATAATTCCTGCACATTAGCATTACCTAGGAAAGTAGGGGGGGTTTTAAAATCCCACTACCCACCTTACATCACATACAAATTAAATCAAAATAGCTAGGGATGTAAGCCATGCATCAGAATGTCCAAGGTTCAACAAAGCTGAGGTAAGGGCATTGTCAGTTTGTGAAGTTCACCAAATGATTCCAATATGCAGTTACATGTCATAAACATTCTTCTCCATCAGGAGTACTAAATTACCTTCAGTTATTTTTACATACATGTCGATAATCCATCAAATATGCTACTTTTAATACCATAAGCATTTCACCTCCACCAACATTCACTACAATTCCACTTTAGACACTACAAGACCACACACCCTAGACCTCATCTCACCCTTGTCTTCTCTGAGGTGGAAATGTGAAAGTTACCTTATTCTCTGACCACAGTCTTCCGGTTCTAAATTAATTATACTAAATGCACATATTTTTCACTGTCATTCAGTGTTGCAGACACTTTTTCTTTACATGACCCACTTATGTACTCACTTTCCTATCCAGATGGGACTCCATGGTTCACCATTTCAACCACTCTCTTGCAATTAACCTCATTTATCACATTATGTTGGAACTGCCTGTTTACAATGAAGTAAACATGGTCACACAGGCAGGGAGGGCAGGGTTACAAATCCTCATTTCCACTTTTGGAGGAGTTCTCTTCTAGTTGCGGCTAACCAGGGAGAATATTCACAACAGGGAAGTGAAAGAAGACACTGCAGAATTTTAAGTTATTGGGGTCTTAGTTTCCATCACAAAGCACGGTGGTTGTTAATTATTCAGCACTGATACATGTAAACCCAAACCCCCACTGCCCTCATGTATATACCATATACTACAAGTCTCACAAGGGCATAAACTGTGAATTCTTTGTTCAGTGTTGTATGCCTGATGCCAAGTATAACAACATCTGCCACAAGAGTAAGCTCCCAGCAAGTATGTGTTGACTAAGTAAAACAAAAACGGAGTAGAATTTCTGATTAATCATCTAAACCAATGTTTTCTAACTCGAGATAGTGTTCTCCACTGAACATCTTCACCAGTTTATTTTCCTTTCTGATCATTAATTGGCATCAGAACATTTGGGTTCAACTTGGCCTTGATCTCTGCAACCAATCAGTTCACTGATTAACTACTATCTTCAGAGCAGAAAGAAAGGGAGAAGATTACAGATTGCAGCAATACACAAAAACTACTGGGAAAAAAAGATACACAAAAGAAAATTATCAAAGCAGAAAAAGATAATTCACATTACCTTTGAGGGTAATTTTTTTAATGTAATGAAAATTCTGTGTGCTTACTCAGAGAAAGGTATGAAAGTAGATATGCAGACTTTTTAAAATGAAAACAGTAAACAAAATTTTAACTTTTTTACTTAATACACTTTGCCGCTAGTTTACTTTTCAAGTAGCATGTAATATTTTAAACAAAAAAATGCACTGTAAACAATATTTTATTATTTTTAGATAGCACATACCACTTTTCTACCAAGAAAACACCATATGGTTAACTCATTCACATTCAGGTAACACTCATTTAAAATATTTAAGTGAAGACATTACTCCTAACATTTATTTCTACCAAGCAAAAGTCATAATGTTGTCGCAAAACTTGAGCTCCACCAAGTGAAAAAACATGAAACTAATGTCCTGTTTGAGAAAGCAAAACAACATAGTTGCTCCAAAGCGTGGTAATAACCAGGAAAAATAACTTAGCATACACAGGATCTTTAAAACAGACTTGCATATAGAAAGTTTTAAAAAGAAAATGGGTATGTATTTGTATATTGTCAAAGTTTATTTAAATGGCAAATAAAACTTTTAAAACCCCTCAATGAGAAACGGTGTAACATTATAAAAGTGGTGGCAATGAGGGCAAACAGACTGCTGCCAAGTGACTCTGTAAAAAGGCAGCTGGACCAAAATCAGAGATGATCCTCAAGAATACCATGATTTGATCTATAATTCCTAGACCTGGAATGCTGCTAAAAGAACAGGTCAGCCCAGTAGGGATCTCCAAAGCTAAAATCCAGAGAGTCAGAATGTGCAGGAAGAAAAAATAATGGAAAGCACCCCAATAATGCAGGAGATTATGAAGCAAGGAGAAGAAAACAGATCACATATTCAGGAAGAGCAGGGTTACAAATACTAGTTTCTACTTTTGGAGGAGTCATTTTCTTCTAGGAGTTGTGGCTAGTCAGGATGAATACTCACAACAGAGCAGTGAAAGAGGACACTGTGGAATTTAAAGTTACCGGGATCTTAGTTTCCACTACAAAGTACAGTGGTTGTTAATTATTCAGCACTGCTATGATGTAAACCCAAGACCCCACTACCCTCAAATCCTCAATAAAATCTTCTATAAATACATATACCACCTAGACATGACAGAATTCATGAAAAACACATTTATTCAGAACTCAAATTGGGGAAAACTACAATGGTTTAACTTCAGCTTTTATCTATTTATCTTATATGTGTATGATATTTGACACCACTAATGAAACTTAATTTTTAATGCATTATAGAATTTAAATAATTACCTTTTGACACCAAAAGCAACAAAGTAAACATAAATTGGACTACATCAAAATTAGAAAATTATGTACTTAAATGATACCATCAAGAAAATGAAAAGCTGTCCCACAAATGGAAGAAAGTATTTCCAAATCATGTATCTGATTAATAGACTTCTACTCAGAACATACAAAGAATTCTTAAAACCGAGTAAGAAACATGAATAACCCAATTTTAAAATGGGCACAAGACTTGAATAGACATTTCTCCAAAGAAGATACACGAATGGCTAATAAGCGCATGAAAAGGTGTTCTCTAGAGGCACTAGAGAGATGCAAACAAAAACCACTATGAGATGCTACTTGCACTCACCAGGATGACCGCAATCAAGTGTTCTGGAGGATATGAAAACAAACCCTTCCTACATTGCTGGTAGAAATGTAAAATAGTGCGGCCACTTTGAAAAACAGTTTGCAGTTTATCAAAAGGTTAAATAATTACTGTATGACCCAGCAATTCCATTCCTAGGTATAGAAATGAAAGCTATTTCCACAAAAAACATTGTGGAAACACAATACAATGTTCACAGTAGCATTATCTGTAGTGAAGAAGCAGAAATAAGCCATATGTCCAGCAACTGATGAAAGGATAAGCCAAATGTAGTATATCCATACAGTGGAATGTTATTTGGCAATAAAAAGAAAATTGAAGTCCTATTACATGCTACAACATGAACCTTGAAAACATGCTAAGTGATATAAGCCAGTCACAAAGACCCATATATTGTACAATGCAACTCATATAACATGTTTGAAATAGGCAAAACCAGCTGGGCACAGTGGCTCAGGCCTATAATCCTAGCACTTTGAGAGGCCAAGGTGGGCGGATCACTTGAGTCCAGCAGTTTGAGACCACCCTGGCCAACATGGTGAAACCCCATCTCTACTAAAAATACAAAAATTAGCTGGGCATGATGACATGTGCCTGGAATCCCAGCTACTCAGGAGGCTGAGGCAGGTGAATTGCTTGAACTTGGGAGATGGAGGTTGCAGACAGCCAATATCATGCCACTGCACTCCAGCGTAGGCAACAAAGCGAGGCTCCATCTCAAAAAAAAAAAAAAAAAAAAAAAGGCAAAACCAAAGAGACAGGTTAGTGATAGCCTGCTGTGTGAAGGAGAAAGAAGTGAGGAGTAATGGCTTAAGGGGGAGGAGTTTTCAGTTTGAGGTAATGAGGTACTTCAGCATATTTTGATGACAGGTGCCCAACTCTGCGAATATAGCAAAAGTCATTGAACTGAATGCTTTAATTAGGTGGATTATATGGTATGTGAATTTTATCTTAATAAAGCTACTTTCCAAATTACAACTAAACAACCCAGAAAAGTAAAATACATAAGCAGAACAGGCTAAAGGACAGACACAGATAAAGGGAACAAAATAGATTCAAGATGAAAACAAAATAAAAACAATTCTAAAAATAAGTATTTTTTAAAATAAGGTACTTCTCCTAGTGCAGTGGTTCTCAGCCAGGGGCAATTTTGCACCCCCACCATGAGAACTCTGGCAATATATGGAGAAAGTATTGATTATCATACCTTGTTGGGGAAGGCACTATCATATACCAGGCCAGGGATGTTGCTAAGCATCCAACAATGCACAGGACAATCTCTCACAACAATGAAGATGAAGAAGAAGGGGAAAAACAGGAGGAGGTAAAAAAAGAGGAGGAGAAAGAGGAAAATAAAAGGAGAAGAGGAGAAAGTGGAAGAGGACTACAGGTATTCTATATTAAAGAGATATAATCACATTACTGAATTAGAACCACGTTCTAACTGGGAAAGTTTGAATAAACCAAGTATTAGATGATAATCGGGAATTGCCAGTAATTTTACTAGCTGTAACAACAACACTGTGGTTATATGTATTTTTTTAATTCTTATGCCTGGGAGATTCAAGAGAGCATTTAAAAAAGTTACATGAAATCAACAATTTACCTTAAAATAACTGAGCTACAGTAACAACAAAAAACAACAGAGAAAGGGCATATCCATCGAGCTAAGGTAATAGAAAATAAATAAATAAAAAGAAAGAGAGGAAGACAAATATACGATAATTTCAACAAATCTAGGTTACTATATATGGGTGCTAGTGACAGTATTTTTTTCAGGGTTTCTGTATGTTTGAAAGTGTGCTATATAAAAAATTAATTTAAATTAGGAATTTTTTTTCCCTACAAAACACATCATAAAAATATTAACAATATATAGAAAACTGCTTGAAAATTCTGGCTTTAAAAAAGGTATACTGTATTATTTAGGACTGGGAAAGATCATTTTTTAAAAGGCAAAATCTACAGAAAAAGAGTAACATATCTGAAAACATAAAATTAACTTTTTCTTAACAAAACAAAATCACAAAGTATACATACACTTGTGAAAATACATGCACCATATACAACGAAAGATTATAATCCATGAGTAAACAGATATTTATAAATCATTAAGAAATAGACTACTACTCCAGACCCAGCACAGTGGCTCACACCTGTAAATCCAGCAATTTGGGAGGCTGAGGTGAGTGGATTGCTTGAGCTCGGGAGTTTGAGACCAACCTGATCAACACGGTGAAACCCCATCTCTACAAAAATACAGAAATCAGCTGGGCATGGTGGAACATGCCTGCAGTCCCAGCTACTTGGGAGGCTGAGCCAGGAGGATGGTCGAGCCCAGAAGGTCAAGGCTGCAGTGAGCCATGTTCATGCCACTGAATTCTAGCCTACACAACAAAGTGAGACACTGTCTCAAAAAACAAAAAACAAAAAAAAAGAAAAAGGAATAGACTACTACTCCAAAGAAAAACAGAATATGAACAGCAATTCAAAACAGAAAATATAAACGGCTAATAAGCAAAAGAAAAGATTAAAAACTCTACCAGCAACAAAGAAATCCACAATTTTAAAACAAAAATGTAACTTTTCACCTATGTGATGTGATAAGCAAAGATAAAAAGTTATCAGTCAAATTTGTTTTAGTACGCTAACATAAGATTAATAGATACAAACTATGCTGTTGACATTTTGACATATAAGTGTATATATACATATAATTTGACATATTTTGACATATACATACATCAAAATGTATATTTTTGTTTTATATATAGATTATATGTGTACATATATACATATACACACGTGTACATGTATGTCTGTATGCATACATATACCTATATGTATATGCATATATACATACATACATCAAAATATGTCTGTGTGTGTGTGTGTGTGTGTGTGTGTGTGTGTGTGTGTGTTTTAAGAAACAGTGTCTCATTCTGTTGCCCAGGCTACAGTGCAATGATGCAATCCTAGCTCACTGCAGCCTCTAACTCCTGAACTCCAGCAATCCTCCCACTACAGCCTCCTGAGTAGCTGGAACTACAGGCACACACCACTGTGCTTGGCTAATTTTTTAAGTTTTTGCAGAGAAAAGGTCTTCCTACATTCCCCAGTCCAGTATAGAACTCATGTGCTCAAGCAATCCTCTCACTTCACCCTCCCAAAGTACTGGGATTACAGGCATGAGCCACAGTACCCAGCCAGAAATTAAAATATTCTTGATTGTCCAGGTTTCCCAATAATTTTCCTATTCTATAAACACTTTTGTTCTCTTTAGACTGCCTGTCCCTATGAAACTCAACTAAAATAAAATGTATTGTTTTGACATAATACAATACTACACTTGGCATTTCTAACCCAACCTTCTGCCAACCTCTTCCCTACTCTGTTTGGGCCACATTATAGTACTTAAGATCCTCAAGCATCAAGACCATTTCTATCATTACCTCATACTAAAAATAAGCTCAGTTACATGGAAATTCACCTTCAATTCCTTTAAGTGAATTAGAACATATTTAGTTTATATATAAGATTTCTACTCATGAAGTGTTCCTAAAGTACACAAAGCTTTTATCACAGCAGTTGCCCAGTACAAAAGCAAGATAAAGCGCATGTTCACAAAGGTCCCCCCACCCATCTCTCATTCATACAGGACTGTAACAATACAAAAACAAAAGTCCTAATATTTACAAGTCTCGACTTCTGCTTTTCTCCATAATATAGACTCAAAGGGAAAATCAAAGCAACATAAGCCCATCACAGCAGAGAAAGCTAGATCCTCAATGCATGGCATAACACTTCACTTCTTTCTTTTTTTTTTTTTTTTTTTTTTTTTTGGAGACGGAGTTTCACTCATGTTACCCAGGCTGGAGTGCAATGGCGCGATCTCGGCTCACCGCAACCTCCGCCTCCTGGGTTCAGGCACTTCTCCTGCCTCAGCCTCCTGAGTAGCTTGGATTACAGGCACGCGCCACCATGCCCAGCTAATGTTTTGTATTTTTAGTAGAGACGGGGTTTCACCATGTTGACCAGGATGGTCTCGATCTCTTGACCTCGTGATCCACCCGCCTCGGCCTCCCAAAGTGCTGGGATTACAGGCTTGAGCCACCGCGCCCGGCCCCTACTTCTTTCTTATGAAAAGGAGCATCCTCTAAAACAATAGGAGCTATAATTTATAAAGTGTTTAATTGGCCAGGCACAGTAGCATACTGAGGGTACAGCTACTCAGCTACTTAGACTGAGGTGAGAAGATTGCGTGAGCCAGATGCCAGCCTGGGCAATGAAGCAAGACCCCATCTCTAAAAATATAATATATTAAGTGCTTACTGTTGGCTAGCATTTGTTAACCACTTTAAATATATCTAGTTCTCACGATCTATGACATAAATTATACTTATGACATAAGTTACACTAACTATTCTACAGATTTAAAAAAAAAAACAGCTAAGTGATAAAACTGGAGCATAAACTGAGCTTTGGTTTAAAACCCAAGCATGTTCTTGAGCCATTACTTTATACTGACACTCAAGGTTTTTTAAAAGGATGGGCAAAATTCTACAAAGAATTTCTAAATAATCAAACAAAACTAATTTATTTAGATTCAAAAAATTCAATTATGAGAAAAAGACAGAAGTAACTAACCTGTCACTAACATCTCAAAGTTCTTGATACTTTTTAAGAATCTGATGTAAATTTTGTAGGTGTTGAGATTACTTTCAGGGTATGTTCTAAAGTAAGTAACAACTCAATATCAGAACAATGACTCTAACCCTGAAAATACTACAAGATTATTTTAATTCACAATAAAAAATAAACTTAATAGTGTTCATTTAACTCAGAGATGATGTCTTTTTAATCAAGATAAATTCAGATAAGAGGTGTACAAGGAAACTATACTGGGCTATACTGTTTATAAAAAAATATATATAAACCATTCTATTTGTTCCCCTTTTAAATTAACAATAAAAAGTACTTTTAAACCCATAAATAGCGTATAACATAAAAATAGAAGCTCAATTTTCTATTTTGGCTTGTTTATTCTATTTGAGAAGGAGTAGAAAGAGTGTTGGCTGGGCGCGGTGGCTCAAGCCTATAATCCCAGCACTTTGGGAGGCTGAGGCGGGGGGATCACGAGGTCAAGAGATCGAGACCATCCTGGCTAACATGGTGAAAACCCATCTCTACTAAAAATACAAAAATTAGCCGGGCGTGGTGGCACTCGCCTGTGGTCCCATCTACTCGGGAGGCTGTGGCGGAAGAATTGCTTGAACCCAGTGAGCCAAGATTGCACCACTGCACTCCAGCCTTGCTACAGAGCAAGACTTCATCTCAAAAAAAAAAAAAAAAAAAAAAAA
>NW_022436959.1:19410501-19432243 GCF_009761245.1 Sapajus apella | reverse complement strand
AAAAAAAAAAAAAAAAAAAAAAAAAAAAAAAGAAAAGAAAGAAAGAGTGTAAGGTTAGGGAAAAAACCCTGAGAAAGCACGCTTGTAAACCTGTAGACACAGAGAAGAATAATGAAGACAGAAAAGAAGAAAAAAAAAAAATACACAAAGCATCGGTGACAAGAGAAAAAGAAAAAAAAAAAGGAAAGCATACAGTGTAAGTATAGAAAGGAATAGACATAGATTCAACCACAAAGGACCTTGATGGCATAATCTCCAACTAAGTACAATGTTACTGCAACAGGAGGAACACCGCCCTCCTTGATTATAATAGTTTATTCTATTATTATGTGTACCACGATAAGCATCTGTTGCATAGAGACTGAAATTATGTATATGTTTAATATTTACAATTTCATTATATCAGTACAAATTTTACTTGTAATAACTTAGCCCTAAGTCTCATTACCTACTGCACAGTACTATTAACACCACTCAAGTCAACTACATATTTTTTAAGGATTTTTAAGACTCCTCATCTTTCTGTTCTAAGACAATTCAATAGAAGAGCTTATATAAATTGAGAGCCACTTTACATAAAACTTTATCAAATTGACAAGAACCATAGTACTTCTCATGTCAGAAAACTGTACAATAATAGCATTTTAAAAGCATAATATGCAAGTGCACTAAAATCTTTCCTTTCCATTTTACAGTAAGTTTTAGTGTCCAGAAGAAACATATTGGTTAGCCAAAAATTCTGGTTATGATCATATTACACAGGTGTCATCTCTTTTGATTTCCTCCTGAAATTCAGTCTAACTCTCGCTCTTAGCATTCACTTTGGAAATGTAATACTTAAAAAAGTTAGTAAAAACTGAGATAGAAAGTAAGAAAAGAATTAGATTATCTGGATCATAGAGGATTACACTGACATTTCAACACTATCCCAATGAAACAAAGAACACTAAAACAACTTCAAACATATTAAATTCTAAGTTTTGAAAATAAACCACTTGCTATTTATATCAGAGGAAATAAGAAAAAAGCCTAGGATTTATTGTTACTGTAGGAAACACTGCACAGTACTTGAATCACTTCACTTAATACTCACAACAACTCTATGAGGTTAGTACCATTAACTTATAAGTCATATATATGAGGAAACCGAGGCTCAGAAAGTTTAGGAACTTTTACAAGGTCAAAATGCTCAAAAGCGAGAAAACTTAGATTCAAATCCAAATAATCTGACACCAGCCATCACTCTTAACCAAAAGCATATATTTTTATTCAGAAACTAGGAATATTTGGTTTGGGATTAGAGAAATATATACACATATATAAAAAAGATGATTAACACTAAATCCTAGTAAAAGATAATCTAACTTTCATTGTCACATAAATTTTGTGTTAGTATCTATTATAGGATTGAATATTCTGAGGTACTGACATTAATTTCTGGAGTTCTGGATTCATAAAATACATTTTTAATGAATCATAAAATACTCTCAAGCCTATCTGGTTTTTCTAAAACCTTTATTCAACCAATACTCACTATTCGTAAAGTACATTATTTCAGTTTCTTTTCCTGTATCTTTGTGGTGTTCCACTCTTCAACTCCTGGGCCACAGAGCACTACAGGACCATGGCCCATTAGGAATCAGGCTGCACAGAAGGTGGTGAGTGGCGGGTGTTACCGGCAGGGAGTGGGCTTTACTGCCTGAGGTCGGCCTCCTGACAGATCAGCAAGGACAGGTGATTCTCATAAGAGCATGACCGCTATCGTGAATTGCACATGCAAGGATCTAGGCTATGCTCCTTATGAGGATTTCATGCCTGATAATCTGAGGTGGAACAGTCTAATCCCCAAACCATTCCCCTCAACTGCTGTCCGTGGAAAAATTGTCTTCCACAAAACCAGTCCCTGGTGCCATAAAGGTTGGAGACGGCTGTTCTAGCCCATTTATTTTACTTTCCTGACTCCCACCAGGATTAAGACTATTGCAATACTTTAAGTGTTGAGCACTTAGGTACCGTACAGGAAAAAGATCAGATGTTAGTAATTAACACCAGATGTAAAATAGCTGATTATATTAATAGTTGCAGTCTGATTAAACACCAATTGTGTTTCTCAGCCGAGAAAAAATTCTGAGAAAAAAAGGCTATCTCAAACTTGGGAAGACAACAAATTGCAAAATACAATATTACAGCCTGGAGAAACACCAGGTAATACAATATCATATCTAAAGTCAGACCATTATTTCCTAATATTTATGTAAGAACAAAAATAAGGTGAAATTTTATTTCATATTTAACTCTTCCTCTAAACTTGCACAACTTCAGTTTTATAATTTCCAAGCTTCACATGACAACGAATCCAAAGGCCATTCTCCACACATGCATGTTGTCACACAACTCTAGCCTGAAAATAAAAGAAATCATAAAACAAAGAATCATAACTCTTTCCTATGCTAAGCCAGTAAGGCTAAAAATAGCCCCCAAGTTTCAGGAACAAAAACAATTCAGGTTTAAATGGAGTAAGAACCAAGGATTCTCCAACAATGCACTGTTAAGATCAAGAGCAAAGCTGGATTCACCTTAGGGTCTTCACAGATGCATCAGAATAAAAAGATCGCTTAGGAAATCAGAGAAAACAGTGCAGTAAGTCAACAATGGTGAATTATTCCAGTTGATGTACATGATCCTTTCTTAAGTATATTTATAGATCATTATTCTACTTTAACAGTTGAACAGAACAGAATCATCTTATTGAGCTTTTCTGGTATATATTATTTCTGAATATTTCCAACAATGTTGGAGACAGAGTATTGTTAGGTCGTTCGCCCATCTATAATTCTGTTGTATTATTGAACAGAGAGGCATTTTAGTCAAGAGACTATGGTAGCAGCTGCCTTCCTTAAAAATGGACCCCCAAAAATTTCCAACTTTGAAATCATGGCCAAATTTTTACTGATATAAACTTTCAAGGTAGCATTAAAGGTCATATAAACTGCAACACTCAACAAAGTGACTTGATGAAAATCAGCATTATTGTACTATTATAAACAAAGCTTTCTTTAAGTGTATCTAGTTTAGGAATTAAATTTTAAATAATATTCACAAAATCATAATAAATATCAAGTAGGAAGAAATACAAAATAAAATCCAACTCCTTTTGGCATTTATAATTGGTTCTATCAAAATAACAACCTAATCAGATTTTTCCCTGTAGGAAAAATTAAGACAGAATTACATTCCTAACTAAACGCCTCAGATTCAACATTTGTCCCGTTGCTCTTAAACACAATATTCAACCACAGTGTACTTACTATATAAAATGTCTAATGAACACAGATAGTAACCATTCCTTTAAGGGCAATTAATGTGATAGTTTAAATTTATCGTTGACAATTTCACCTTAGTAATTTTTCACTTTAATCTTAATTTTTCTTGAGCAAATATTCAACATTCATTCATTCAACAGATAGTTGCATATGCTAAGTATCAACCTCTATTCTAGGCTCTGGGAATACAACTATGAGGCCCATCCTCAGGAGTTTACACTATTAGGGGAAAACATATAACAAGCAAATAAATAAACACATAACACATGGAAGTGGGAACCCCAGGATCAAGTATTTTCTTTTACCACGCTGACTCTTCAATTGCAAGAAATCTATTTCAGAGCTGCTGTCTCATCCAAACTAGCAGATTTACCAGGGGTTGTAAAGCTAACTCAAGTCATATTTATCTTTTAATTATATTCTCCAATCTTTTCCCACCTTAACTTTTCACCCCTTACTGGTATCACTTTATTCAGACAAAAGACCTTGAGGCTTCCACTTTGATGGCCTAAGTGGTACAATGTTAAATTTAGCGCTGATAGTGATTTCTGAGGCCAGGTTTCCCAACTGACTCACCACTTCAACACCAGAATTTATTAGCATATGCCTAGCACCAAGTAGGCATATTCATGTTTGGTGAACAAATTAATCCATAAAAATCAATCTCCAGCACAAGTTGTAACCAAAGCCTTATAAACATCATCCTTAATGACAGCTTTTCCTTTTAGGGATTTACCAAGTCTGATTAAAAATAAAAGATTTCTCCTCCCACTAATGTTTGGGAATATGTACAGACAAATGACTGGAAACCCTCAAATAAATCACCTTTTCCAAAACATTTTTTAGAACTTTGCTTTAAGGTGGCCAGGCAGGGTGGCTCACGTCTGTAATCCTACCACTTTGGGAGGTGAGGTAGGTGGATCATGAGGTCAGGAGATCGAGACCATCATGGCTAACATGTTGAAACTCTGTCTTTACTAAAAATACAGAGAATTAGCCGGGCATGGTAGCATGTGCCTGTAGTCCCAGCTACTCAGGAGGCTAAAGCAGAAATGCTTGAACCCTGGAGGCATAGGTTGCAGTGAGCTGAGATCACACCACTGTACTCCAGCCTGGGCCACAGAGTGAGACTCTGTCTCAAAAAAAAAAAAAAAAAGAAAGAAAGAGAGAGAGCAAACTTTGCTTTAAGGCATGCTTTGAAATCGGTTTACCAACCACACAAGAAACTATCCCCTTTTTACTAATTTGCAAAAAATGCTCTCAGTCTATTTTTTTCTTTCACTTCTTTTAGTCTATTCCTCACCTCCCCTGTAACTGCACTAATAGCCAAGGGACTCCCCTCCTAATTTACGCTGAGGACCCATCCACCTATCCCCCAAGAAAATAGTGAGCAATAAACCTTGATAGAGCCTAGGATTTAAATTCATCAGCACAAGGCACATACAGAAAAACAAAAAAAGATGTATTAATTACTAATATTTGTATAATGACTGACAATTTACAAAGTTATACCCTCCATCATCTTATATGACCTTCATAACAATGTGAGAACAGTGAAAAAAGTGCTATTATCGCAATTTTACACAACAGGAAATTAAAGCTTAGAAAGTTCAAACTATTTCCCCAACATCCCATCATAAATAAGTGGTAAAGTTGAGTATCATCCTTTATAATGCTTAACATATAGTTTTTAGTGTTGCCATAGGTATAATCTGTTGATAGACATAGTATTTATCACTGTAACTCCAGTCTATTTATTTAACTTCAAACACTTTTAAAATGTTACAACAGTTTAAGAACTATCTGCTTGCTTCAAGATTCCTTCTCCTTACATATATTTAAGGCATTGTATCATCAAAATTAAACCTGACTCTGAAATAGCAGTCGATTCCAGATTACAATCAATTGAGGAGGTACTTCATGGTCTGGGAAACCACAAAATTTCAAAGCACAGTTTTTAAAAAGCCATAATCTGACAGCCTCACTCAGGGAAATCTGTAAAGTCATTGTGGTGAATAATTTTAGATGTCTGCTTAACTAGATTAAGGAATACCTAGAAACCTGGTAAAGCACTACTTTGGATGTGTCTGTGAAGATGTTTCCAGAGAAGACTAAGATTAGCACATGAATCTGAGTGGACTACCTGGAGACCTGCCTTCCATGTAGGCAGGCACCATCCAATCTGCTGGGGCCCAAAGATAACAAAAATAGAAAGTTGTGTATCTCCTGGGGCTGGCATACACTTTTCCACTCCAGAACTTGGATTAAAGTGTAACCATACACGTGATAAGGGGTTAACAGACAAAATATAAAAGGAACTCAATTCAATTTCAAGAAAATAACTCATTTTAAAAATGGGCAAAGGACTTGAACAGACATGTCTCAAAAGAAGACATATTTCTGGCCAACAAATAGATGAAAAACTGCTAAGCATCACTAACCATTAGGAAAATGCAAATTAAAACCACAATGAGATATCACCTCACACCTGTTAGAATGTTTATAATCAAAAAGATGAGAATTAAGTGATGCCATGGATGTGAAGGGAATTCTCGTACACCGTAGGTAGAAATGTAAATTAGTACAAACATTATGGAAAATGGTATGTAGGTTCCCCCAAAAACCTAAAAATAGACCTACCATACAATCTCTCTTCTGGGTATATTTCCAAAAAAATGAAACGCAGTATTATTAAAAGGATGTCTGCACTCCCAGGTTCACTGCAGCACTAGTCACAAAATCCAAGATATAGAATCAACCTAAGTGTCCATCAATGGATAAAGGGATGAAGAGAATGTAGTATATAGATACAATGAAATACTAATTGGGCTTAAAAGAGAAGGAAATTCTGTCACTTGCTACAACATGAATGAACATGGAGGATATCATGCTAAGTGAAAAAAGCCAAGCATGGGAAGACAAATACCACATGATCTGACTTACATGTGGAATCTTAAAAAGTCGAACTCACAGAAGTTGACAGCAGAATGATAGATACCAGGGCCTGGAGAAGGAGCAATGGGGATATACCGCTCAAAGAGTACAAAATTTCAGATACAGAGAAGGAAGAAATTTTTATATCAATTAAATAACTGTCAATAATAATGTATCATATTTTTAAATAACTAAATTTCAAGTGTCTCACCACAAAAAATAAGATATGTTATTCAGCTGCATGAAATCACTCTACACTCCACACATTTCAAAATATCACACTGTACCCCTTAAATGTATACAAGTATGACTGTCAATTACAATATTAATTTTCAAACAATTATTTAAGAATGTTAATCAATATTCCTCTCGGTTTGTCAAAAGATGCCAAGTAAGGTGTGTGTAGAGTGGCAAGCCAAACTCATTTTAGATACTGATGTCCTTCCACTCCCATTATAAAATTCCTTTCCTAATCCTTAACACCCTCTGAATGCCAGTGGAGCTATGGACTTCTTGATCTGGTTAGTAGCTCTTGCAATGTCATTAATAATTAAAGAAACAGCTTATTTAGCTTAAGGATTAATTTACCCCAAGAGTATTTCTATTACAAATATATTAATCAACAAAACCAAGTAATAATATTTTACTAAGCACTTACAGGCAAGACAACTGTGTGTGAATGTGTGTGTATATATGTGTATTCAAAAGGAGCCATGGATGTCCAGGGAGCCTGTCTTGATACATAACTCATCACTCAGGATTTCTCAAAGTGAAATACAAGGAAGTATTTTCATTTCCATGGTTAAATGACTTTGCAATATGCTGTAAATTATATCATCTTCTTTGAAAATAAATCACCTATCAAAAGCTATGGGAAGTCCTCCAGAGAGGAAACCTATTAACTTTCTTTAGGCAAATATCCTCCAAATTTATTTGAACCACAAAATCTTTTACTTCCTTAACAACTATTAATGTCGAACTTCTCAAAGTGCTGCAGTTTATGCCTTTTCCCATTTATAACAGATCTGTTAACTCTGAGAATCACTGTTAATATTGAAAAATCAACAAATCTGGACGGAAGTTACAACATAAATACAACCTATTTTTATTTAATAGTCACTTAATGATCCACATTTACAAATAAACAACTAATAACTTTAAATAACTATACTTTTATTATTTTTAGAAACACATGACAAGTGACAACAGGCTGATAACTGGTTTTTATGCAAAAACAACCAAACACCACAACACTGAAAAGTATTCAGCACATTTTCCTACATTTCTTACCTTTAGTTTTCTGTAATTATAAATGCTCAGTAATGTAAACCTAATTGCTCATGAATTATCAGAAAAGTTAAAACTAATTGCTCTTGAAGTATCAAGAAAAGTTTAAAAGTGTGTTTGTTGAAAATTCACCGATAAAAAAATTCATTATCTTCGAATGCTGTGAAAACTCAGGGTCATTAAAATAAACTTTCAGGTAAACAAACATCCCATACCCTAATTTGGATAGATGTAGTTTACTGCTAAAAGAAAGAAAGAAGAGACAGACAGAAAAGGAAAGGAAAGAAAGAGAAAGAAAAAGAAAGAAGAAAAAAGGGATAGAGGTAAGCTGAGTATTAAACAAATAATTTTCAAGTACACTATGACAAATTTTTTGCAATGTATAGCAGGAGTCACATTAGGAGTCAGAAGTCCTAACAGAAGCAAGAATAGAAGGGGAAAAAAATCTAACCGGACATTAAAAAAAAAAAAACCTAGCTAGACATTACATACAGTTCATCCCCGTATGTAAAATGAAAAAAAAAAAAAAAATGAATATGATTAGCAAGTTTTCTAAATAATTCCATTGTATTTAGGATAAAATAATACAAACTGAAGCCAAAAAGTTTAGATTGAGAACTATAATCAGGACTATACTTTCAATTTACACTAATCTATCATATTTCATAGGTTCAAAGTTCAATGTACATATTAGTTTGCTCAATTGAGTGATTTTCCATTTTAGCTTAACTTAAAATAGCCCTTAATTGATCACCTGTGTGGCTTCTCATTTCTGAAAAGGTTCCAATTCGAGATATATTTTTGGCCAAGTGCAGTGGCTCAGGCCTGTAAACCCAACTACTCCAGAGGCTGAGGCACGAGAATCACTTGAACCCGATTGAAGGCAGAGATTGAAGTGAGGTGAGATTGCGCCACTGCACTCCAGCCTGGGTGACAGAGCGAAACATTGTCTCAAAAAAAAAAAAAAGATACATTTTGACAAAATGCAAAACTGAAAAGTTTTATATGAACATTTAACATTACCATTCTCATTATGTATCTATGTACTTAGTATCCTCACCTCGGCTTAAAAAAAAAACAACTAAAAATAGTACGCTGATGTTATCAGCTACAAAGAAAATTAATGATGTATTCCATACTGAATCACAAAAAGCATACAATTTGGATTAAGATGACCTAAATATGATTCCTGTCTTCTCCACTTTTTATATAACTTTAAACAAGCTATTTTAACTTTCCCAATCTGTTTTATAATTGATTAATGGGGATAATATCACCTACCTCACTGCAGAGGTAAAGAAACCAAGCATATGGTACAATTCACCACTTTCTGAGCACAGTAAATGCTGAGCATGACTATCATAAAGACAGGGGAATCTTCCATAGCAGTTTATCAGTACACATTTTGAGACCTAACATAAATTAAATCACATCTCCTAAAAGCTGCTGATCCAAGTCAGCAAGGTCTAGGAGAAGTAATAAAAAGGAAGTCCCATGCTAATTTTTAGTAGCCAATATTGAGTGAAATTTTATATCTAAAATACATCAAAATAGGACTATTTTAAGAGGCATAGAAGGCTTGTTTAAAAAACGAAAAGAAAAAAAGCTAAGGTAAAGCAAAAAATAATAATCAGTTTCAGTTTACTGACAACATTCAGACAAAGAAGTACAATAGTATGTTTTAAAATCTATCAAAAGAGCTGAAAACTACTTGAAAGGCAGCTGAGCAAAATGGTCAGAGCTCTCTACTGAGAGAAGATGAGATTATAGTTTCAACTGTCACTAATATTTAATAATTGACCTTAGACAAGAGTCTCCGGGCTTCAGTTTCCTAATCTTTAAACGACTACTAAAAACTATAGTGAAAATTTAAGTACAATTTAATCTGGGCCTGACTTTGGAGAGGCAATCTAGAGAAGAAGTTAATAGAATGGGCTAGGTAGCAACTGTCAAGGTTGGAATCCTGGTTTTGCCACTTAGAAGCTGTGCAGTGTTCACACAAAAAACACTAAAGTACAGTTTACTTAATACTATCACTGATTTACTGCTTAAAATATTTCTCTAAAACACAAAATTGCATTAAAATACAGAAGTAGGAAAGTTGTGTCTTTCCAAATCATTTTACTGGCAGACAACGGAGCAGTTCATTTTAAAGTATTAAAACTCTAAAACATGCTAACATAAGCCAAGTTTAATCAAAAGATCATCTAATACTACACATTAGAGACTAAACACTTATTATAAGGCTAATTGTTCCCACCACCATATCACACTTAGGGTAAAAATGGAACTTCTGCTACTTGTTAAGTCTTTTTTCTAATCTATTACTGCTAATCACAACACAAGCTTATAATATAACCATAATTTCCAAGAATGAAATTAACTCCAAGAACGAAAAATCTGTATAATTTAGAAATATAAAGCGAACTTCAAACAACTAAAAATACGTAGTGCAGAAGTTACAACCGGTCAGTAAGTATTTAGTATATGCCAGGCTCTGTGCTTAGATTAGGTACAAACAGCAAAGTATAAAGTTCCTCAAACTTAGTCAAGTTACAAGGACTTGAAATTTCAGGCAGGTGCATGCTTTATCATCACTTGTCAGAAAATAAAAGCCACTCACCTACAAATGTTTTTATTTCCTTTTTGGCCCACGTAAGAATAGTGCCCAAAGCCCACTAAAACTGCTTCGTATTCAGTTCAGCCCACAAAAATGCCCAAACCAGTCAGTTCCTCACGTCAGGATCCTCACAGTACTTAAAAGTGAACGGCTTCGAAAAAGGTATTTCATCAAATCACAAGCTTCCGTATTTTAAGTTCAGTGACACCTAACACCTGCAGATACTACTAAACATAACTGGGCTAACCTGAGTCAAGTACCTAGTTGCACCAATTTAGTTCTTCCCTTTAAAGTGCTGCCAGTAAAGGCAAACTCTACTTCTTCAAAAAGTCGGCTTTTTGAAATGCCCATTAGGCACAGAAAAGGGAAATTGATTGGTTCATCATAGTTGCCCTACTTCTATTTCAGGTCCAAGGAAAAAAACTATTCCACAGAGAGTAGCAAGGGGGCCACACGCAAATCTAGGAGGCAGATGCTAAACCGAACTTTGTCGATGACCACGATTTAAGCTAAAGGTGGTGGGTGTGGGGGAGGGGGATGACACAACTCAACCATCCAAGTGTAGCCTGGGATAAAAAGTCCACTTCAAGAAGCAGGCAAAGTAGGGAGTGGGAAACACACCGGTCGGGCCGAGCAACCACCTCAGGATGCTGACCGAGCTCGGAGGCGGAGGGCCCCGGAGCCCAGGGACCGGAGAAAGGAGACCTCGGGCAAATCTTAGAGAAGGAACCAGCTGTAACGTGGGGAGGCCAACGCTGCCACAGAGTAGCGTGTAAGGGGACACCAAGAAGGGAGCGATGAGTTAGAAGGGAGCGATGAGTTAGAAGGGAGCGACAGCAGGAAGGAGACCAGTGCCAGGGGCGAGTGGCGAGTGGCAACTGCGAAAGGCGAGGCACGGGCAGCCGGAGGTGGTGGGACTCTGTTGAGTCAGCACAGCTCCTGCTCTGGGGGCACTTGTAGGATCCCCGCTGCTCATCGGGCCCCGGGACCCGCAGCTTAGGGTCAGGCCCACCATCCGGAGAGATGATGTTCTCTGACAGGCTGGCGTCGGCCCCTTCCCCATTTCACAGGTAAACACTGGCCACCGTCGCCGCTTACCTCAGTTAACATTATTACACCCCGGGGAAGTGAGGTCCTCCCTAGCCTCGCCTCATGGCAACAGCCGTAGCAGCAGCGAAAACTGCTCGGGCCGCCGCCAACGGCGGCAACTGCTCCTTCAGTCCTCTCCGGGGCGGCTGCTTTACTCGGCTTCGCTGACTTCCCCCCGGCCCGGTCGCTCGCGACGGACGCGCCGCCATCTTGGAAGAGCGACGTCCGCGTCTCCCTGCAACGTGCACTCCCATTGGCGGGCTCAGGGGCTGCCAGCGTCTCGTGACCGTCTCCATAGCGCCGGCGCGCGGAGAAGTGGAGGCGGGCTCTAGGCTGTCGGCTCTGCGCTGGCGGGGAGGACCCCGGGACTGGGCGCCTGGGCCAAGTTGGGACCACTGGGAGTGCCGAGAGACCACAGCACCAGAGCCTCCACTGCACCGACGCACAGACCCGCCAGGCCGGCGCATCTTCCGCCGCCCACTAGGGTTGGCCGGCCCTGGGAGGGGAGAGAATGGCAGAGGCCTGCACTTCGACTGATGGCGTTGCGGACCTCACTGCTTTCGGGGGACAAGGCGGCAGATTTCCCGTAGAGGAACTTCCCTCTCGCATCTCCTTGGCCCCGCGGCGACTGAAGAGTACTCTTGGGGTTCGGCTTTCTTCTGCGATTTAAGTATTATTTGAAACAGCTCCCTGCGCGGCCCTTTTCTCCTAAACTTTGACAGAAACTTTGCTTTGTCCCTACCAATCCTCAGTGAGTTCTTTAGAGGGGTCCGAGACAGTTTGTAGATAACGATACGCGTTTATTGGCTTTACCCTGTCCTAGCAAAGTTAGGACTGTTGCTGACGTGATTGGCCCGCACCTCCCTAACAGCCTAACAATGGAGGTTTAATTATGCTACTATAGTAAGACACCTCTAAAAAAAAAAAAAAAAAAAAAAAGTAAAACAGGCTTTACGTTTTACCTGCTATCTCTACGGTTTTACTGGCTTCTTAATACAATATTCTTGTGTAGCAAGGTGAGCAAATTTCAGCAAATGTCATTGTAAATAGTCCCAGCCTAAATGGAATTGAACTCTGGAACCAATGTGCATAGAAGTCCCTGAGCTGACGCCATTCTAGATCTACCACTAGATGGTTTGCGATGTATGGAATTTAAAGGCAGTCACTTCTACCTGAATTGTGATGAAAGTAGTGTGCCTGAACACGCTGGGAAAGTGTGCTACCCTGTTTTATATTAGAAACCGGTTTCCAAGGAAATTGAAAAGTAAACTTTCGGACTTGACATTAAAAACACTTCCATCTCATTCTTTTTTTTTTTTTTTTTTTTTTTTGAGACGGAGTTTTACCCTTGTTACCCAGGCTGGAGTGCAATGGTGCGATCTCGGCTCACCGCAACCTCCGCCCCCTGGGTTCAGGCAATTCTCCTTCCTCAGCCTCCTGAGTAGCTGGGATTACAGGCACGCACCACCATGCCCAGCAAATTTTTTGTATTTTTAGTAGAGACGGGGTTTCACCATGTTGACCAGGGTGGTCTCTATCTCTTGACCTCGTGATGCACCCGCCTCGGCCTCCCAAAGTGCTGGGATTACAGCCATCTCATTCTTACAAGAGGTACAAAAGCATTTTGGAAAACTAAAGCCAGGAGTTTCTTCCCCTTTGCTAGAATCTTTTCCCTCCATTTAACAATAGTACTATTGTGCTAAATGAAATTTACTTAATACATTACTCTTAAATTCTCAAAACAATAAGTAAGGGTATTAGAAACCTTGTATTATCTCTGTTGTGTCAAGGAAACAAAAGGGTTCATTTGAGCAGTCCTACAAAAATTCAGGAAAAACTGATTTTACTCAGTTTAGCTTATTGAAGCAAAGTAGTTTTTTTTTTTTTTTTGTTATTTTAATCCAAATTCTGTACATCACGTCCACATTGCTGGACCAGCAAAATTCTGACCTCTGCAATACAATAAAATGTGTTACTGGTATTGACAGATTAAGCCACAAATAGAAAATTAGCTTGGAAATCCTACCTGGACTGAGGTATCAAAGGAAACCAAGAGATACTAGAGACAATGAGGAACCTGGAAAAAGATACTGTTGCAACCTGTAAATAAGAAAACAGAGAAGGAGGCTCATTAATATTTAAGATACCAGATAGTGAATTAAAACAGCAATGTGCTTGTCTGGCTTGAGTATTCAGTTTTATTCACCACATTTTTCTGTTTTCTAGAAGCATGGCATTTCACTTATTTTAAAGGTGATAAATTAAGTGTTGACACTTGAGATTTGGACCAATCTGTGATATGACATGGATATGCCTTTAACATTCAGAAATATGTCTAGACTTAAGAGCAAACCAAAGTACTACCTCTTCCAATGGCTCCCTAAATTTCTCAGCCAGAGTCTTCTGCAACCTAAAAGTCCTATGCTAGCTGGCCTCCTAAGTCATCCCTCACATTCACCCTTCTGACCTCATTTCTGCTGAGGACTTAGTTCCAGCTACACAGACTTACTCCCTGCTTCTATAACACCAAGACATCTTCTTGCCCTGAGGCCCTTACACTGTGTATAGTTTCTATCTGGAAAGATCTTTCCACCAGATACCCTCATGGCTAGATCATCCCCTTCCGTCCAATCTTTGCTTAAAAGTCATCTTTTTTCAAAGAAGCCAACCCTAATCATCTCATTTAAAATATTGCCCCTGCCGGGCGCGGTGGCTCAAGCCTGTAATCCCAGCACTTGGGAGGCCGAGGCGGGTGGATCACGAGGTCAAGAGATAGAGACCATCCTGGTAAACATGGTGAAACCCCGTCTTTTTAAAACTACAAAAAATTAGCTGGGCATGGTGGTGCATGCCTGTAGTCCCAGCTACTCAGGAGGCTGAGGCAGGAAAATTGCCTGAACCCAGGAGGCGGAGGTTGCGGTGAGCCGAGATCGCGCCATTGCACTCCAGCCTGGGTAACGAGCGAAACTCCGTCTCCAAAAAATAAATAAATAAATAAATAAATAAATAAATAAATAAAATATTGCCCCTTCCCCAGCATCCTCCCCTCCTTGCTTCTGTTTTTTTCATAGTACTTACCTTCTGACATCATCATTTTGTATTTTTATTTTCTCTTGCCTTCCCTCTGCTAGAATGTAAACTCCACAAGATCACAGATTTTTTTTTTTTTTTTGCATTTTGTTCACTGATGTTTCCTTAGTACCTAAAATACTAAAATAGTAGATGGCACAGAGTAGATGCTCAATAAATATTTCTTCAGTGAATAAATGAATGGATGAGCCATTGCCTAAAAGACACCAAAAGGAAAAGACCTAATTAAAACCATTTAAAATACAAAATCTTTGGTGTTGAAACATTAAATTATTTAAAAATTGGCCTTGTGTGTTATCTTGCAATTAACAGCAACATCACTTCTACTGCCACTAGAATATTAGAGGAAAGTGTATGCTAGAGAAAAGTTTATGACAGAATTGTGAGCTATGTCTTTTCCTTCACCTTTTTTCTTTTTTTAAATTTTTGTAGAGATGTGGTCTTGCTATGTTGCCAGACTACTCGCTGGACTCCTAGCCTTAAGGATCCTCAGGCCTTGACCTCCCAAAGTGCTGGGATTGCAGGCATGAGCCACCACACCTGGCCTCCTTCACTTTCTTGGATACATCTTGGGCTTGGGTCAAAGTTAATTCACTAGTAAGGGAAACAACAAAGTGAATAAGGTATACTATTTCAGAGAGTTGTAGAAATTAAGGAGTTATATAGTTGGAAAAGAGAATGCTTATAGAAACAGCTTTAAAAAAAAAAAGTAAGCACGTAATTTAATACAGATTGCAATTTCATTCCATGTCTTAAAAACATCCTATTCATATCAGTTGTTAGAGAGGAAACCTGTGACAGGGTGATCTGAGATGACTGTTTCTTTGGCTATCAGAAATTAAAACAAAACAAAGCCAGCTATCTTTAGAAGCACATGATGAGGATGCATCTGTGACTGTTACTGCAAAAGATTTGATTCCTCAACAGCAGTGTCCAGTCTGTCTGATTCACACAGGAAAGCGTGACAAAAAGAGGTAAGAGGCAAAAATCGGGTGTAAGATGCTTTTAAATAAGCCACTGCCAGTGATTTCGAAACCTACAACCCAAGATTCAGCATACGCAAGTTACCTGTTTTTTAGTTTTGAAACAAAAACCATTTCTTCTACACATTCAGGTTGTCACAAATTGGCTCTTAATTACTTTTTGAGAAACAGGAAAAGTATGCCTTTAACCTCCTAGGAAAATTGTGTCTAGCAAACAATTGTCTCATTTAATCTTTTGATACCTTAAAACATTCTGTTAACTCCAGTTTCTTCATAATGCAACATTAGCAGTGTCATCTTCCATCTCTATTGAACATTAAATACTATATACTCATTAACAAGGACTCGTGTCAAAGCCTGCAAATTGGTATTGAAATAATGTGTTGACAGCAGAGGAGACATCCTAAAAACAGATAAGAGTTGGATATCCCGATTATTTTTTACAGCTTTAATAGGGCAGTAGTAAGCAGAAATCTCAGAGCATTTAAGAGTACTCTGAAGTCTAGCACAGCAGATACTTCTTTTCTTGCATGATACTTTTTGAGGCAATGTTGAGCCAACTCAAGACGGAAAGACAGAAGCAGAAATACAAGCCTTTACTAACAAATGCAGCCATAACAAAGTAATAATGTACACAAATCTCTTCAATATTAGAGGTCTCCACAATGCAAAGATCTAAAGAGAAAAGACCATATTATAAATTTGTAACAAAGTCTATCAAATAAGAGGTATTACTACATCAATGACACCTCAATCATTTTGAAAGCAAAAAAATTAGAGCACTTTTCAAACATTTAATCTTAATTATGGATACTGTTTTTCAGTATCTATTATGGGCCAGGCGCTGGTGGTAGACATTTTGCATGTATTGTACTTAACATTGGAAAAATGCCATTACAGTAGATCTTACTATCCTAGAAGACACTAGAGGTTTAGAAATTTGCCCCATATTATTTATCAAGGATTCATCCTATCAACATGATTTATTACTGGTGATGTTTACCGTTATCACCTGAATGAGATAGTGTTTGTCAAAATTTTCCACTGTAAAGTTACCATTTTCCCCTCTTTCTATGCTATTCTCCTTGGATAGAAGTCACCGTGTGGCCCACAGTTTGTGAGGATTTCTGCTCCTCCTTTTGCTGGTGGAATATGTAGACAAAATATGTGGAATTTCTTTTTTGCATAGGAGATTTGTCCTTTCTCCCTTTTTATTTTAACATTTATTTATGTGAGTATGGACACACAGATATTTCTTTTATACTTTGAGTTCTAATCTAATACTCGTTTATTGTGTTGTTCAAATTGTCCCAGCTTTGGCCACTGGAGCTCTCATAGTCCTATTTACTTTTAATATACTCCTATTAATGTGGTATGATTTTTTGTTTGGTTAGTATTTTTTAAGCACATCCTTACTTCCTATACTATAAGATGCTCTGGGGTCAATCATGCCCCAGGCCTAGAATCAGCCATTTCTTTCAGAAATCATGGTTCCTTTTATTGGAGAATGGTGTCAGAAACCAAAATCTAGGCTCAAGAAGTGCTATTTGTTGCTTGGGATGTCATTTCTTTTAAGACCTGGTAGCTGACAGCAAGTAATTAAATACCTATATACTAACCCATGTATATATACCTATGTATAAATATTTCTGCAAGTATTTATATTAAGCTAAACGTGAATTCATACTAGTGTCTCTAACTCTAATCCATTATCAGATGGACCATTCTTGTCTCTTCCTCTTGCTTATCTGTATGTAATTTCTACTTTGGCAGTGAGAAGCCTGACACCTAACATCTACTATCCATTTACTTAATTGTTCTGTTTTGAAATACATATTTCAAATTGCAGTTTCAGAATTGTTAACCCATACCCCCAGGGGAAACAAATTTATCAACTAGAGTACATTGCCTACATGCAGTTCCTTCAGTCTTACAGACCAGTCATTCCCAAAGTCATTTGGTCCAGCACCTTTTCCCCCAACCCTTTTATTGAAGTGATTTCATACATTTGTGATACATTTAAATTCACTTGTCAAAGTCAGCATTCTTTCCTGAGATCTGTCTACCTCCTAAATGATTTGATTTTTAATTTGCACACATTTTCACTCTTTGTGCTGCAAAGTTCTACAAGTTCTGACAAATGCATAATGTCTTGTCTCCACCATTATAGTATACAGAATAGTTTCATAGCCCTAAAACATAAAGGAAAAGAGAAGTACATAACATTGCTTTTATGTGTTTATCTGTAGACCTAAACAACTGATAATTGCATTGAATAACTTCACTTGAATCATAGAAATATTTATATTGATAAATAATACATAATCTATTTCTCTGTAATACCTAATTACCTAATACTTGTTAAAGTCTTACCATATGCTATTGCTGTTCTAAGTGCTTCGCAACAATCATGTAAGATAGAAACTGCTATTATTTCCATTTTACAAATGAGTAAAACGATGCTCAGAAAGTTAAAACTTATTGCTGAAGTTTACACAGCTAGTAGTAGAGCCAGTATTTAAAGAAAACAATATATATGTACATTTTTACATAACAGTGCGTATGTATAAAAATGTACCTATATGTATGTATATATGTCATGTAAAGATGTGTGATACAGAATTGTGTATATACTGTGTCAAGTATATTAATTAAGTGAACTTTAAAAACAAAAATTTTTCAACCGTCTTTGTCCCTCATTCTTTATGTGAATCATAAATGTTGTGGTGGGTCTTTGAACTCCTGTTTTTGCCTTTAGCCAAAGGAGGAAATGAGAAAAGGAATCAGTACTCATGGACGAAGCTCAATACATGCCCATATTTAAGGCTTCCCTCAGCTAGTTTCATTTTTACAGAATAAGAGTGAAATGAAAGGCTTCCTGTTTTACTATTTTAACAACTAAGGTAAAATAATAATATTATTCTAAGAATTCCTGTTGTTTTTAAGTTATAATATGTTAATTTGCACAAAGTTAATTTGGCATACCTTCACCCTTGCATGTATGGTGATTTTTTTGCTTTGAATGACAATTTTAAATTGAAAATTATTTATAATAAATGTACACACCATTAAATGGAAGAGATTTTACACACATGCTCCATAATACTGGCTGTGGAATCAAAAGAATAGAAACCTGGAAAGATTTGCACTGTAGCCTTGCCTTTGCTACTAAATGGGATTAAACCTTGGAAGTAAAAATCACCATTTGTTGAGCTTCAGTTTCCTTTTCTGTAAAGTAAGGAAATTGAAACATATAATTAGAATAACACTAATGTACTGTCTACATTAATGCGGTGGGTTGTTATTGTAACATTGGACAGTGCCTTGTGGCTCAAGATCAAATGCTTCATAAGGTTTCTTTTCATTTTAAAACTGTGATACTTAATGAAAGTAAATTGCAGTTCATTTTCTTATCACTTTCCTTCAACAAACATATGCATCATCACCTTTTTACAAAAACCTTTCTACTGAGCAGTGGCACAGACTACTGTTAACTATTTTGTGTATGGTAATGAACTCCTTGAATTACCACCTTTCCATTTAAAATGAGACACCTCCTACCTTATCATGGCCATATGTGCAAATATCCATGAAAAGAAAAATCATCAAAAATGTCAAGAAAAGTCCTCGTGTATAAAAACAAAGCAAATTATCAAATAAAAGGCATATAAAATCCGGCTATTTATTTTTGAAATCTATGGGATGTTAACCTAATCTGGATGGCTAAGATTCGTATTCTGTCTTGTTCACAAAATCAGCAAAATGCTGAGGACTTCACATTTTATTTTTAAAAATAGATGTCCTTTTTGAGTTTTCCTGTTGCTGGGGAAGTGTTCTTGCTGTTGCTAACAGAGAGCTAAATGTTCTGCTTTGAATGGGGTGTGTTTGTTTTTATTGGTAGGAATGGCAGAAGGATGAATGAAGGAATCCATGTTTTTAACTGTGTTTCTTTAAGTGAAATGTCTGCCTTCTGGGTAGAGGTATACTATTGGCTATTTACCAGATAATCCTATAGCATGATGGAATATGCTCATTTGTTTACATATTATTTTATTTGTTAAATCTTAAACACGCTACCTATTCAAATTTAGAAATCATAAGGTTATGGAATTCATATCAGGAATATCAGTTATTGCTCAACATCTAGTGGTTAGAAGGTACACAGAAGATATTTAAACTCTACATTTTTGCCTAATGTAATTTAGCTTCAAAAAAGGGAAAACAGATGAGATTTGACTTTTTCTTCAAATCTTTTCATCATATAATTAAAATACAAGCCATTTTGTTCTTAATCTTTATGTATTACTGTTTGCTCTATTTACCACAGGAAACTGATGGGAAAAATATCACAGACAAAATATTACAACATATTACTTTGGTATATACTGTGCTTAAAACTGCATGGAAAACCAGTAGTTATTCTGGCTATCCAAAGCTTAAAATAGGAATTACAGAATTACTTTTTAATGCAATTGCCCTAAAATTAAGTTCCATATTATTATGATTTTATTGTGTTGTGCTACTCTGTAACCAAAGATTATTAATTTCTTAAGGGCTTTTACCTTGTTTGAAGTTATGTCTGGTCTTCTGAGCAATTCATTGAACTTTATGGTTATGCCAGAAAATTTGGTAATGCTGAAACTCTACACTATGAAAATGTAATTGAGTTTCCAAATTTCATTTTTGTCTTTAGGGGAAAATTGTTAATCTGTGAGTCATTGGTTTATGGGCAGGAAGCACTATTTCATAATATCTCTTTAAATCAGTCTATAGTATGACAATGCTATGTGTTCATCTAATCATTTCATTTTCCTCATTGATATTGAAGGAGAATGCATGCTCTACCTATCTGGGTAGGGTGGTCTGACTAGCTTAAATCAAAGGAGTGTAGCAGTCCTCCCCACTCTCCATCTTCCAAGGTAACCTTGGTTGCTACAGATTGAGGTAATAGAAACTCAAGATGGGAGGAACCGCACAGGAGAACCCATCTACTAGATCAGGAAAAAAATACCTTTGGACTTTGCATGAGTGACAAATTCTTTCATTATTATGGGTGATTGTTACAGCAGCTGGCAATATATACCCTGAATAAAACATTCTCTAACTCTACTTACTGAGAATAGAAAGTTTCTAATCTAAGGAATGTTTGCTCTCTTCCCCCCCCCCCACCCTCAGAATGAGGGAACTGTTTCAATGAAGCAACATAGATCACCAATCGGTATACAATTCTCTAAGGACTCTGGCCTTAGTAAATCATGTCCTGGGTGTTACAGATTAGACTCTATATATACACACACACACAAGAGAGAGAGATTAAGATTTGTGGGTATAAAGGGTGACAGAGATTAAGATTTGTGGGTATAAAAGGTGACAAAACTCTGCTCTGGCTGGGCACAGTGGCTCATGCCTGTAATCCCAGCACTTTGGGAGGCCAAGGTGGGTGAATCACTTGAGGTCAGGAGTTTGAGACCAGCCTGACCAACATAGTGAAACCCCATCTCTGCTAAAAAAAATACAAAATTAGCTGGGTGTGGTGGCACACAGCTGTAATCCCAGCAATTTGGGAGGCTGAGACAGGAGAATTGCTTGATCCCGGGAGGGGAAGATTGCAGTAAACCAAGATTGCACCATTGCACTCCAGCCTGGGCAACAAGAGTGAAACTCCATCTCAAAACAAAATAAAACCCTCCTCCAACCAGGTCACCCAGAAAACAAAACCAAGGAAGCAATGGAATAAGAATAAGGATGAATAAGACAGTTATGGATGAGAAACAGGGAACAGTTGTTCTGAAAATCCTGACAACCTTTCCAGAGAGTTCTAATAGCTAATATAATCTAAGGATGTGGTCAAATTGGAAACTAAGGGAGTACAGGTAGGTGTTTGGCTTAGGAATCTGCATCAAAGAATAACTCAAGTCACTGGGCGGGTTTTGCCCTGGGGATGTTTAACAGGTGCTTCTCACCTCTGAAAGTGTCACCCACGCTGAGCTGACAGTTCACTTGGGTGAAGAAAGAAGCTAAAGCTTATTGAATGCCTCCTCTGTGCCAGGCACAATATGTACCCTGTTACCTTTAAACCTCATGGGGTAAGTATTGCTGGTCCCATTTACATAAGGAAATTAAGACTCAGATGGATAATCTGCTAATAAGTGGCAAATCACTTTGAGTCCAGACTTTTATTTTACTTGAAACTTTCTCTTTTTCTGTGAGCTCTCACAAGTTCAGTCTCAGTTCTAAGAATTAGTACACCTTTTGAATTTCAATAAAAATCTAACTGCCAGGCATGGTGGCTCACACCTATAATCCCAGCACTTTGGGAGGCCAAGGCAGGCGGATCACAATATCAGGAGTTCAAGATCAACCTGGCCAATATGGTGAAACCCCATCTCTACTAAAAATACAAAAAAAAAAAAAAA
>NW_022436959.1:19182712-19410401 GCF_009761245.1 Sapajus apella | reverse complement strand
TTTTTTTTTTTTTTTTTTTTTTTTTTTTTTTTTTTTTTTGCTTTTTACAGTCCATTTCTCATTAAGAACTCTTGAAATAAACTACCATTTGTCTAGCGATCATGAGTTTTTCCAGTTTACCCACCTTTTCCCCCTCTCATGTAAGTGAGTCCAGTAAAGTTTTTATCTGATTTCTCTTGTTAATTTGTGAAACTCTAACCATAGTTCTATTCTAATATTAACAAATTTTACCTCTCCTGTTTGTAAATTGCTAATCTCACACATTTATTTTATTCATTGATTGACATGACATTATACATTTGGAAAATCCAAATGGTAAATAATCTAAAATTTGTCAAATTATAAAGTAAAGCAATTGAAAGTTTAGTGTTTGACACTGGATATTCACCTAAATATAGTTACTGAGTATGTTGTTTTAGATAAATCATAGGGAAGCCATGGCCAAATCTTGATTTTTCATGTCTGCTCTCTAAGTTATGAATAATTACTTCAAATTATTGTTTCTTAATTTAAATTTTCTTCATAGGAATCACGTAAAATATGTTTCATGGTTTCCTGTAACTGGTTTGGACTGGCTCACAAGGACAATTGTTAAATTTTTAGAATTTTGCTAAGTGATTTTTAACAACAGCCACTATTAAAAAATAAAGTACATAAACTTACAATTAAATAGATGATATAAATGGGGCACATGTCATCAGGACCTCCTGAGGCTGTGTCACAAAAATATAAAGAAATAAAATAAATAGGGGACATATAAAATGAAGGCAGTGAATATCAAAAACCTTATTATTTTACCATTTTTTACTGTTATATATGTTTTTGAGGTTATGTATGTCTTGTATGGTGAAAACACTATAGAGTGGGGTACTGGTGTACATCTCTGTGTTCAGTGATGTCCCGTTAGTAGCTTTAAAACCAGCTACAGTGGGAGAATTTACATAATGGAAATTGCCAAATGACAAATTAAGGCTTGAATTATTGCCTTGTTGATTTTGTAGAGTTAATAAAGTGACCAAGAGAAAATGTTAATAATGAATAGTAGGCCAGATGTGATGGCTCACGCCTATAATCCCAGCATTTGGGGAGGCCTATGCAGGAGGATTGCTCAAGGCCTGGAGTTCCAGACCGCCTGGGCAACATAGTGAGATCCCATTTCTACAAAAATAAAATAATAGCCAGGCATGGTGGCACATGCCTGTAATCCCTGCTACTTGAGAGGCTGGGGCAGGAAGATTACCTGAGCTCAGGAGTTCAAGGTTGCAGTGAGCTGTGATCACGCCACTGCAGCACTTCAGCCTGCGTGACAAAGTGAAACTTTGTTTCAAAAAAAGAAAACACACAAATAAAGGTGTCATGACTACCTGTTACATGGTGTATAACACAAACATATTGAGGAACTATCCTTCAAGTATAGGCATAGCCTTTTTTTATTGTAGTTTGTTTTATTGTGTTTTGCAGATACAGTGTTTTTCACAAATTGAAAGTTTGTGACAACCCTGTATCAAGCAAGTCTGTTAGCACCATTTTTCCAATGACATGTGCTCACTTCATGTCTCATTTTCACATTTTGGTAATTCTCGCAATATTTCAAACTTTTTCATTGTTATTATGTCTGTTATAATGGTCTGTGATCAGTGATTTTTGACATCATATTGTAATTTTGGAGGACCAATATGTACCACATTCATACAAGACTGCAAATTCAATTAGTAATATTGTATGCTGACTGCTTCACTGACTGGTCTTTCTCAGTCTCTCTTCCTCTCCTCAGACACAAGAATATTGAAATTAGGCCAATTAATAACACTATAATGACCTCTAAATATTCAAGTGAAAGGAAGAGTCACACATCTCTCACTTCCAATCAAAAGCTAGAAATGATTAAGCTTAGTGAGGAATACATGTCAAAAGCTGAGACAGGCTGAAAGCTAGGCCTCTTGTACCAACAGTTAGGCCAGTTATGGATACAAATAAAAGGTCTTAAAGGAAATTAAAAATGCTACTGCAGTGAAAACATAAAAGATATGAAAGTGAAACTGCCGTACCACTAGTACGCAGAAAGTTTGAGTGGTCTGGTTGGTCTGGATAGGTCAACCCAGCCATAACATTCTCTTAAGTCAAAGCCTAATGCATAGTAAGGCCCTAACTCTCTTCAATTCTGTCAAGGCTGAGAGAAGTAAAGAAACTGTAGAAGAAAGATTTGAAGCTAGCAGAGGCTGGTTCAGGAGGTTGAAAGAAAGAAGCTATCTCTTTAACATGAAAGTACAAGGTGAAGCAACAGAGGCTGATGTAGAAGCTGCAGCGAGTTATCCAGAGGATCTAGCCAAGATCATTGACGAAGGTGGCTATATTAAACAATATATTTTCAATGTAGATGAAACAGCTTTCTGTTGGAAGAAGATGGCATCCAGGATATTTACAGTTAGAGAAGAGAAGACAATGCCTGGCTTCAAGGCTTCAAAGGACAGGTTGACTCTTTCATCAGAGGTGAATGCAACTGGTGACTCTAAGTTGAAGCCAGTCCTCGTTTATCATTCCATAAATCCCAGGGCCCTTAATAATTATGCTAAATCTACTCTGCCTGTGCTCTAGAAATGGAACAACAAATCCTGGGTTACAGGACATCTGTTTACAACATAGTTTACTGAATCTTTTAGGTCCACAGTGGAGACTTACTGCTCAGAAACAGGGATTTCTTTCAAAATATTACGCTTATGGACAATGGACCTGATTACCCAAGAGCTCTGATAGAGGTGTACAGGAGAATAATGTTGTTTTCATGCCTGATAACCCAACATCTGTTCTGCAGCCCATGAATCAAGGAGACGCTTCAACTTTCAAGTCTTAGTATTTAAGAAGTGCATTTCACCGGGCGCAGTGGCTCAAGCCTGTAATCCCAGCACTTTGGGAGGCCGAGGCGGGTGGATCACGAGGTCAAGAGATCGAGACCATCCTGGTCAACATGGTGAAACCCCGTCTCTACTAAAAATACAAAACATTAGCTGGGCATGGTGGCACGTGCCTGTAATCCCAGCGACTCAGGAGGTTGAGGCAGGAGAATTGCCTGAACACAGGAGGCGGAGGTTGCGGTGAACCGAGATTGCGCCATTGCACTCCAGCCTGGGTAACAAGAGCGAAACTCCGTCTCAAAAAAAAAAAAAAAAAGTTCATTTCATAAGGGTGTAGCTGCCACAAATTAGTGATTTCTCTGATGGACCTGGGCAAAATAAGTTGAAAAATTGGAAACTTTTTGGAAAGTTTTCACCCTGCTAGGTGTCTTTAAGAATATTTGTGATTCATGGGAGAAGGTCAAAATATCAATATTTATATAGGAGTTTGGAAGAACTTGATTCCAACCCTCATAAATGACTTACAGAGGTTCAAGACTCCAGTGGAGGAAGTTATTTCAAATGTGGTGGACATAGCAAGAGAGCTAGAATTAGAAATAGAGTCTGGAGATGTGACAGAATTACTGCAATTTCACGACCAAACTTGAGTAGTTGAAGAATGGTTTCTTAGGGATGAGCAAAGAAGTGGTTTCTTGAGAGGGAATGTACTCCTAGTGAAGACACTGTGAACACTGTTGAAATCACAACAAAGGATTTAAAATATTACATAATATTATTATTAATATAATACTAATAATATATTATTAGTTGGTAAAGCGGCAAATGGATTGGATAGAATTCCAGTTTTGAAAGACGTTCTACTGTGGGCCAAATAGTATCAAACAACATTGCATGCTGCACAGAAGTCTTTTATGAAAAGAGGAGTCAATCAGTGCAGCAAACTTCGTTATTATCTTATTCTCAGAAATTGCCACAGCCACCCCAACCTTCAGCAACTGCCAGCCTGATCAGTCAGCAGCCATCAGCTTTGAGGCAAGAACCTCCACCAGCAAAACGATTACCACTGGCTGAAGGGCTCAGATGATTGTCAGCAATTTTTAGCAACAAAATACTTTTAAATTAAATTATGTATATATTTTTTAGACATAATGTTATTGCACACTTAATATAGTTTCATATACACATAACTTCTATATGCACTAGGAAGCCAAAAATTTGTGTGACTTGCTTTATTGTGAAATTTGCTTTATTGCTATGGTTTGGAACTGAACTCATAGTATCTCCTGTATTCAATAACTTAATTATTCAATTTAGCAAAGAATTTGCTCACATAAAGTTGTTCATTGACAAATGAGTGAAGTTCTGACATTTCACTTGCTATTGAAAAAGAAAATATCAACCAACACTCATGTTTATGGAACACGTTTTATTAATTGCAACCATAATTTAGGGAGGATAGAGGAATTCAGCAAAAGCATTAGAAGAGATTTGATTGGCTATATGAAGATCATAAACATAATGAATATTATATCATTTTTAATAACTGTGTCATTTATTCTTTATACTGAAGTATATTTCAAAAATATATACATATGTGTGTTTTCTTTCCTAGAGAGCAAATTTATCAGCACAGCATTGACACTCTTTTATACTTTACACTGCCTTAGTTTATCCATTAATTGCCATCTCATTTTTTTCTTTGATATCCTCACATATGTTTGGCTGAAATTTGAAATCGTTCTCAGATAAAAGTTGAAAAAGGTAATTCCTTGTCATTATCCCTATTGTCTTAGGTTCTTGATACAGGAAGCTGTCGATATTGGTTACAGTGTTTAAGGAATTTCATTTTCTTTCTTCTAGTTGCAAACTTTGCCTCTTTTGCCTTCCTGCCACAGAGGAGGCTATGGAACTCAGACTTGATTAATTTGCTCAACAGTGATTAGTGGATTATCAAGTGTCCAAATCAGAGAGAATTTGTCACTAGGTTTGATACATAGATGCTCAGGGGAACTTCTTCCTAGGGTGGCTAAGCTGGATCTGCTGGCAGGTAAGTTCTCCACCATGTGAAGGAGGTATCTCTACAGCAGGAGAAAATGAGATTACTATGCCAAGAGAGGTAATTCCCATAGTAATGAACAGCACTTAGAGCATATCCTGGTAATCCTGACTCTCCAAATCCAGTTCTTGTAGGAATTACTTCATACAGCCATTGAGTTATTCTAATATTTTTCCAGCTATATGGGCAATATCTTGCCTTAAGATAACATGAGCTGGCTTTCTCTTATTTACAACATTAGGGTTCTGACTCATAAAAATCCCTGTATGTTTAGTGGGATTGGCGTCATTGAGTCTGCAAACATGCTGAAATTCTATGCAAAATTTGAGTGTTTCTGTTTAGGTGCATTTTTACCCTCTGGGAATAGGATTCATGGCTTTCCTCAGATTTGAAAAAAGACCTATAAGCCTCTAAAAGCTGACTAAAGTTAATGTGAATCAAAATAAGCTAAATGCATAGCTTTCTATATCAGAATTTGTTCAGCATGTACCACACAAATCAAGTGGCGGTTACATTCACCTGAGCATGAAGTTGAGTCTTTCTTTGATGTTTTTGGCCTAGATTTCAAAGTTTCCTAAGAGTTTTAAGTCCCAAAGGCACTTAATTTTCATTTGATTTCTTCCTTGTTACTTTCTTCACATAGTAACCTATTTGTATATGTGTGACATATACAAATTGTTAGCATATTTCTCAGCAAAGACTAAAATGGGAGGCACTTGCTATTCACTTAATTTATGAAATTTCAAGGAGGATGAACAATGAATAAGAAGTCAGTGTCTGTATTTTATCAAAACTTTTAAAAATGACTTTTATCTATCTTTAGAAATAATTTTTAAGGAAATGGCATCAGGCATTAAACTCAAATTTGATATGTATGTCTCAGATGCTTTAAGATTACTTTTACAAAGACTTCTGGGTTAAGAGGAAAATGAAATTAAGTTACAGAGTGGGAAGAACCTTTACTGGGGCAAATTAAAACTAGGCTTAATGTGAATGAGAAAACAGTAACACATAAGAAACATATCTTTTTTCTTTTGTGATGCTAGCTATCAAGTGGAAAATAATTGCATTTAGTAAAAAGCAAAATAAGGTGTTCCCAATACTATGCATTCAATACCTTTGCTTCAGAAAAAGCTAAAGCAATTTTAGAGAATGATTTTTGTCTAAGAAAGCAATTTATTGCTTCGATAAGCATGACACAGAAGGCTGTGCAGGTCCTGCTCACCTAACTGAAGCAGTATTTTGTCCGCCTCTGTAAGAGTTTTGATTGATTGTATCTATGGTACTAAAAAGAAATTATTTAAGTCTTCCTTAAAATATAATGCACACAATAAAGTAATATAGTGACTTCCTTGAAAATAAATCCTAATTGAAAATGAAAATGCAGTATATTTAAGTTTCTGAAAAATAAAAAACACTTTCTCACCAAAGCCAATAGATATCCTGTCAAAGTTGAAGTAAACAAACAAGGTTTAAGGCCTATAGAAGAATACAAATAGGCTAAAATATCAGATTAATGGATAAGTCTAGTAATGAGAGTTTAAGAGCTAAACGTATGAAATTAACTGGACCCTTTAAGAAAAATTTACTACATTTAAACTTGTGCACTTAGTTGAAATTTAGTTTTGCTTCTCTAAATCATACAAACCATTAAGTTACTAGTTGAGAATGATTAGTTGGTACACAGAAAGAAATTCTATCCTTAGTTCCAACGCTGCAGTCATTTATACCTATTAAATGGGTAGTTAGGCTAGTCTTACCTTTAAGTCTAGCTCATATTCTTGGAATCTATATCTTCACAAATACTTCTTATGCTATTGGCAACAATATTAATTCAAACTTATGCATAGATAGGTTAATACATAAGCATGACACAGAAAGCTATTAAGTCCTTGTTCACTGAGCCGAAACAATATTTTGCCATCCTTTACATGACTGTGTGTATATGTGTGTGTGTGGGGGGGGTGCGTCTAAAAGAAAGATTTGGGTACAAGATTAATGAATTGGCCCTTGAATGTTCCTGATGACAGAACTCAGATTTTCACGAAAATTCATTACAACAGAACTGCAAATTAACATGGATTTAGGTGTTGGGTTGAGCTCCAAGAAGAAAAAGTTAGATGAAAAGTAATCTGGTTTGAGACAAGAAATATGTGACATATTAGTCTTTATTATCTACTTACTGAAATTTTTTATTGCTTCTGTAAGATGCCTTACCTTGATGTCGAAAGTAGCAACTGATCCCAAACTGAAGTATGCTGTAAAACAGTTTGGCAGCTATTTAAGTTGTTATTCTGTGTGACATACAGGTGGAGTTTTAAAATACAAAATAAACAACCAACAGATACATGTGGGAACTCTTCATACTAAAGACTTTATAGATACTAAGGAATATATAAAACACTGCACTGTCACCCAAGGAAAATACTAATACAGAGTTAGAAAGTTTTCACCCTTATACTGCCAGAAAGGAAATTGCAAGCAGATGATATACACAGTTCATTGGTGTGCTTAATACACTTACTCCATGAAGTGTAGAAAAACTGTCATAAAAGAAATTCCGAACAGCATTCCAAATGCTTAGGAAGTTAATATTATATTTTAGAAAAGTAATGACAGAAAACCATTTTCTCCTTCATACTTGCTACTTAGATATCTGCACAAGCTTTCCCCTCACATATAAAAACCTGAAAATAAATGGAAAACACTAATAAAGTTGGCCATTAATATTGCCGTTTCCAGAAGAAGGACAATAATGTGACATCTTTCATAGCTGACAGGATTTCTGCCAGAGGGTTGGTAGGCTGGCCTCTACTAGGTTATTTCTTGCACCTATTTCTCAATTACAAGCTTATGTTCCTGCAAAATACTAACCTAGTCAATAAATAACCTTTGTTTCTGAAAACAGCATCTGCCCTGGGTCCCTTTGCCTATTCTATTTTAATAAATAAGGGTCAGTATATGATAAAAAAAAAAAATCTGAAATCTTCTGTACTAGTCTCTCCAGAAATACAGCAACTAAAATTAGTCCTAAGCATCCACTTCTGTGCTTTCTCCCCCGCCCCCATACCTGATAATGATCACTCTACCTTTCTGATTCACAGGTAACTCCTAAACTAAAGGTACATCAGACCCAACAGGCAGAAAAACAGCCTGCAAGGCAAGAATGTGACACCCAAATGCTGCCACCAGTTCAAGCTGAAGTACAAAGGAAGTCAAAAGTTAACCCTACTATGTCTGATTTTTAAAATTCTATAGCCCATTTTAAGTTAAAAATTCTATCTCCTCTTTTTTCAAAATGTCTACTCCCGTCTCAGACATGAGGATCATTTTTTCTACCCTCTTCCAAATGTGAAACCTGCTGAGAGATTAAAAAGAACGGAAGTCAGTAGGCACTGAGGAAAAACATAGGTCTCGGAGTTGGTTTGTTGTAGGTACAAAACATTTGAAGTATTAGTGTAAACATTTTAACAAAAGTAAGAGAATTATTTTATTTTCAGAATTTTTATGTGTATAACTTTGCTTAATAGACAACTGACTGAACTTTGATCATAAAATTATGAAAACTCCAAAATGAATTTGACTGCTTGCCATGATTGATGCAGCTACACTTTGAAAATAACACATGAGGCAAGGAAGGAACACAGCAGAAAATTTAGAATCAAAATATTTTAGGCAGTAACTGTTGATTATTTTAAAAGCCAGAGACTAATAAATAGTTTTATAGGATGCAGTTTTATAAAACTTAAAAGTAAGTTTTTTTTGTGAACTCTCTAGAGAACAACTTTTGGCAAATATACTAGTGATGGAACACTTTCTATTCTGTAATAATTATATTGTATGCAATCATTACTTTGTAGGTCTTTCCTCTACTACATTGAACTTCTTAAAGAGCCTATCTTTGTATCTGCAGGTCCTACACAAAGTGCAACTCAATAAATGTTTGCACACTTTATTAATTTACTTATTTATACCTTATCTTGTTATGGAATACATTCTTGAGAGTTTACATTAGAATCAGTTCTGAAGCTTTTCATAAAACAAATGATCAGGACCCACTCTGCACATAGGGCTAGATATGTTTAAAAAGCTGTAGAAATTTATATACATGCTATGACTTGATGGATATATAGAGATATGATGGAAGCATTCCTGCCAAAGTCAGAAACAAGGTAAGGAAACCTATCAGCTCCACTACTGCTAAACGTGGACCAAAGCTATTAGCTCATGAATCATAATAAGCAGCATTGTAAGAATTTGGAAAGAAAGAACCCAGTGCAGTAGAGTGTACCTGGCACCCAAAGTAGTCCTAGCTGCTTGGGAGGCTGAGAAGGGAGGAGGGCTTGAGCCCATGAGTTCAAGGCCAGCCCGGGCAACACAGAGAAATCCCATTTCCAAATAAATAAATAAATTAGAAAAGAAAGAGTAAAACTGTATGTAATGACATATTATTAGTTGGTATATCGAGAACACAGAAGATAATCAGTACAAAGACTAACATAAGAAAAAAGATTTAATAAGGTAGCAGATATTAAATTAACACAAAAATCAAAGCTTTCAAAAGTAGAAACAATAACCAATTAAAGTATATAATTAAAGCAACAAATGTTTAAAATAAGGACAGAAAGAAAGTACTTGGAAACAAATCAACAGAAAATGTGCAAAACCTATGTAAGAAAAACTTTAAAATATTCAAATTTAGAAGGTTGGCCTGAAGTAATGGAAAGACATCCGTTCTCTTTGGGAAGGAAAACTTGATATTATAAAAATGTAAATTCCCTTCAAGTTAATATATAAATTAAATGTGATCACAGTAAAGATACTCTGAAGTTGTTGTTGTTATTTGGTGAAGATAGATTAATGCTAAGATTCATATGGGAGAATAAACATGCAAGAATATGTAGGGAAACTCCAAATAAAGAAAAGCTAGGCCTGGTGCAATGGCTCATGCTTGTAATCCTAGCACCTTGGGAGGCCATAGCAGGCTGATTGCCTGAGCTCAGGAGTTCAAGACCAGTCTGGGAAACATGGTTAAACCTCATCTCTACTAAAATACAAAGACTTAGCTGGCTATGGCAGTGTGTTCCTTGGAGTCCCAGCTACCCAGCAGGCTGAGGCAAGAGATTTGCTTGAACCCAGGAGGTGGTGGTTGCAGTGAGCCAAGAACATGTCACTGCACTCCCGACTAGGTGACAGGACAAGACTCCATCTCCGAAAAAAAGCTAATGAGTGGGAACTAGACTTACATGACATAAAACATACTGTAAAGCCTCTATAATTAAAAAAAAGTAGAGTGTGGATGCATGAATAGAGAGACCAATAGAACAGAATACCAACTTTAGAAATAGATCCAAGTACATAAGGAATTTAGTAAATGATAAATGTGGAAGTTTGCATCACTGAGGGGAAACGATAGACTAACAAAAATTGTATTCAAATATTAGAATTTTGGAGCCAGGCGCAATGGCCCATGCCCCAGCACTTTGGGAGGCTGAGACAGGAGGATCACTTGAGGCCTGTGTTCAAGACCAGCCTGGGCAAAATAGTGAGACCTCATCTGTACAAAACATTCAAAAAATTAGCCAGAACTGGTAGAATGTGCCTGTGGTCCCAGCTACTTGGGAGGCTGAGGTGGCAGGATCACTTGGGTCTTGGAAATTGAGGCTACAGTAAATGGTGATCACACCACTGTACTCCAACCAACCTGGGTATCAGAGCAACACTCTGTCTCAGAAAACAAAACAAAACAAAACAAGAATTTTGGAAAAAGACAAAATTAGATCCATCCTTAATCTATTCAAAAGAGAATTCTCAAAACACATCAGGTATCCAAATATAAAATAATAAATTATATAATTACTAGAAGACAACATGAGCGAGTTCATTTAAAACATGGATGTGATGGTCACTACGCACTTGACACTGTATCACACACTGTATTTAGATGATCTCAATGAAAAGTTGCTCAAAACTCAGTGAGGAAGATACATTGTCATCATACCCACTCTATTGATGGAGAAACCTGGTGCGGATAACCTACAAGATAGAAGGCCACATAACTCCCCAGGTGGTCTCTCTCACCCTGATTATGTAGATTAACAGCTTATATTCATAGGTGTATTCATAGCCTAAAGGAGATTTTAAGAAACAAGGTATCATACACATTACAGGCCTTTGCAGCCTTCTTCAAATTCGTCATGCCGAATAGTTAAATCCAGGCTATTTTGGGAAAAACAAGGGAAGATCCTGCTGGAAGGTCACAGGCTCATTGCAGACCCTCTCAAGGCTGGAGTTGTGCCGAAAGTTTTCTTCTCTAGCTATCTATAATACATAAAGAAGCAGAGAAGTTGCTAGTCGATGAGCTGAAAGGTGTCAGCCTCATTAAAGTGAAATTCAAGGACATCAAGGATTGGTCCAACCTAGCAATGCCATGAGAATAATGGGGATTTTTGCCAAACCTGACCATATTAACATGACATATTCAAAGACTCAGCTTTAGCATTCACTGACTCTATTATTGATCTGTGACAATCTTTGTGACCCTGGCAGCCTGGGGACAATTCTGAAATCTCCCGCTGAGGCAGGCTACAGCAAAGTGTTTCAAACTCTGAAAGGCTGTGTGGATTCCTGAGAGCCCAAAGCGCTATGGGTGGGTATGGGTGCACGTTTCCAGGTACCCAGTATTGATAATCTGAAAGCGGAAATAGTGCCACATTACTTGCCTCCTGACACCCAGGCCCATGTGGCTGACAACTAAAGCCTTTATGCTCAGGCTCAGATGTCTAGTAAAGCCATTGACTATGGCTTGGTGTGTGACTGGCAATACCTGAAGTTTCACAAGTACGAAGAAAAGTAAGGTCTAGAAACTGGAGCCAGTAAAAGTTGGCTGCCTGATACTGAGCTTCAGAGTCACGACTTGGACTGGACAGAGGCACCAGCAGCTGTGGTGGTTGGCGGTGAGATTCACGGCATGAGCCTGGAGTCTCTGTAGTTGGCTGAGAGCACTGGCGGCAAGAGGCTGCTGATCCCTGTCGCCCCTGTCATGAACAGCCTCAACCGGCATGACTGCACGCAACCTGCTTTTTAACGGGAAGAGACAACTGTGGGTGAGGGCAGAACACTTAAGCAGGGACAGGAGTTACTACTGAGAGGTACCATGTTCAGGAGGCAAGAGGTAGGCATGATACCATCATATGGTTGTAGGAAAAATAAGAATTTCCATAAATTTCTGCTCTTCCTCAGCAATAACAGGTCAGAATAATTCCTGAGATCTCCCATCTCCACTGATTTTGAGGTTATATCTTATTTTTTTTCTTCGTGACAACACAAATAGGGGATTCATGTGGCTCTATATGTGTGTTTTCAAAAATTGTCCACTGAGAAGCATTTCATGCCCAGAAAGCTCCTGAAAGCATCATCTTGGGCAGGGAGGAATTTGCTCCACCAGCTGGTGAGTGTTTTGCAATCATCAAGCACTGGTTATAGGTCATGGCCAAGTCACTCCCATCTGATCATTGGTCACTGGTAAATAAAATAAACTATATAGCGTAGAACCAACTACATTAAAAAGTTGTATTTGTGTGGTCAAAAAGCTAAATAAAAAAAGATGAATTTAGAGAAATCCTTTCTAACTATGACTCAAAATGTAGAACCATTAAGAGAAAATATTTTACTTTGCAGCTCTTACTGCCAAAGGGATTTTTATCCAATAGAAGGCTGAGCCTCTCCTCACCAGAGCAGGGAAAATCAGTCAGAGGTATCTGGGATGAATCTTGCAGCTATAGGACCAGAACCCACACATCTGTGAGATTTGGGCAAAACTGCCCATCAAGTGCAGCCTACCTCTGCCCCTCACAGTGTTCGCCCACTTCATTCAACTGAGATTTTGCCTTTTCTTCTCTGCTAGTACTCCACCAAATTAGAGCCTCTAGTCTCTTCCTCCAATACCCAAAGGCTCTGCACAGAATTTACTACCATTTTCCCACCAAAGGCCACATTCTATTCCAGAATTCTCCATATTATTAGTCATTAACTGAGGACCTCCTTTGAAATAATAACCCATAACCAGAATGCCATCAAATTGACTTCTTCTGGTACTTATACTCCCTTGTCTGTATTTATACCTTGATATGACATGGACCCCTTGCATTACCTGTCATCTCTAACAATTACTGCACAATTGGTTCTTCTCAAATAATGACTCCTGTTAGGACCAAGACCAGGACTTCTTTAAATTTTGCATTTTGGACTACTGGCTTTGTTTCCTCAGTGTTTTACCTGCAGTTAAGTCACTATTCTCAGTGACGCTTTTCCTACACAATCCTGTCTTTCCTTTCCTATGTCCAGTCCCTACGGCTAGAATTCACTAGCTTTCTTTAATCACCAAACTGCCTTTCATTATACTGTAGCAGACATTATAGGTCTCATTTGTATCAGTTCTTTGTTTCTGGAAATGTGATGCATTATATTTCTCTGTCCACCTTTTAGTTAGGTAACATTGTCTTAGGTCAAGTTTCCCAGATCCAATCTGTAAGACAAGAATGTATATGCAAATGATATATTAAGGAAATATTCTCAAGGAAGACTGTAAGGAAGTGATAGAAGCAAGACAGACAATGAAATAAAGCCAAACAAAAGTCCCACACAGGGTAGGCTTTATTGAGATCCCATAGGAGAATTTTGAAGGGCAAGCAATTTCTCAGAGTTGTCCCAACCTGAAGCAAGGGACCTGAGCTAATATTCCTGTGCAAGACAGTCTCTAATCAACAGCCACGGCCAGGTGTGGTGGCTCATGCCTGCAATCCCAGCACTTTGGGAGGCTGAGGCAGTCATATCGCTTGACCCCAAAAGTTTGAGACCAGCCTGGACAACATAGTGAGAGCACGTTCTCTACAAAAAATTTAAAAATTAGCCTAGCATGATGGTGCTTACCTGTAGTCCCAGCTACTTGGGAGGCTGAAATGGGAGGATTGGTTGAGCCCAGGAGGTTGAGGTTGCAATGAGCTGTCAACACACTAGTGCACTCAGCCTGGGTGACAGAGTAAGATGTGTCTCAAAAAAAAAAAAAAAAAAAAAAAAATCAACAGCCACTTGGGTGTATGCACCAGGCATTTCCAGCTCTCAGTACAAAGGGGCTCCAGTAGCCCAAATGGAAGCCATTGAAGAGTCCCAGGTGCTGGCCATTGAACATATGCCAATCAGGAATTTAAGCCAAGGACAGACATTGCCTGTTTCAGGTCTCAAGTGAGTAGTTCTCTGGCCAATAACTCTTAGATGGAAATTATTATCACAGTGAATTTCATTTTCAGCGTGCACTCCTCCAGCATTTTTTCTCCTTTCTTGTTAATTGAGAAGTCTGTCTGCTTTAGACAATGCAGCACCATAAGGTGGTGGAGTCTAATCAGATTGCATCTTTGAGTTACGGAGGCAGAGCCTTCTTCTGATCTATATTAGACATGTCTATTAAGTGAGAAATAAGCTTAGCCTGTTTGTTATTATAGCACATCCTCACCTATCCTAACTAATACATATCCCATTTATGTACTTTTCATTCAAAAAGATTTGCTGAGCAAATATCATGTGCTAGATATTATGCTAGGGAATATAAAGATAAAAAGAAATGTTCCTTTTCCTCAGCAAGCCCCTTATCATAATAGTCTAGCTAGTGCCATGATGGAGATATGCTGTGGGACCCAGAATGCTAAGTGAACGACTAGGAGACTCTAAATGAGACAGCAAGGTCAGGCAAGGCTCCTTAGAGGTTCCATATGAGTCATCTTATAAAGCATGAGTTAAAATTAGGTACAAAAATAAGGGGACTGGGAAAGGAAGGTCAACAGAGGCAGTCAGAACATGAGATGCAAAGTTCTGATTTGTGAAGGACAGGATACACTGATGACTCACTAACATATAATATACAAAGTAGTATTTAGATATTTAATTTGTTGTAGCTTGGCCTGCCAGATTGAACTACAGACTAGTTAATTGACAGGAAGTCATTTCAAATGATGAGCTAGTTTATGGCCTAAGGCAAATTATTATTTTACTTCTCTGTGTCCTGTTTACCTACTAGGAAAGATGAAAGTACTGACCTGCTTCATAGAGATGTTGTTTAATTACTATTCAAAGTTGCTTTGAAAATATCAAGCCCTTCTCAAACATAAAGCACTAGTACAATTTCCTTGGGAGCTGTGCTAACAGAAGACACTGTAGGTTTAAATCCTTAGATTGCAATAAATCTAAAGAAGAAAATAATTATTGATTCCTTTCCACTATTGTTACAGAACTTTCTACTGATATGTCTTTAATTATCTCAGGCCAAAAAAAAGAAATGGTAAAGTTATGATTATTCTATGACAAGAATAAGAAATTTTCAAAGTCACCATCATGAGCCAGACATGGGCTCACCCTTGCTATGGTAGCACTTTGGGAGGTCAAGGTGGGCAGATTGCTTAAGCTGAGGAATTCGAGACCTGGGCAAGCAAAACCCCATTTCAACAAAAAATTTAAAAAATTAGCTCAGTGTGGTAGCGCGTGCCTTTAGTCCCAGCTACTTGGGGGACTGAGGTGGGAGGATCACTTGAGTCCAGGAGGTCGAGGCTGCAGTGAGCTGAGATCCTGCCACTGCACTCCAGCCCGGGTGACAAAGTGAGACTCTGTCTCAAAAAAAGAAAAAAAAGGGTTACCAGGAGCATCCAGGGAACAAGTACTCAGATGGCCCATTTTACCTTTTTAAATTTGAATGCAAATTATGACGAACTAACATCTAATGAGCAAATAATACGTTCTAGAGCTGTTCTAAGTGTTTTTCCATGTATAATCTTTTGAAATTATCTGGCAGCCTTGTGCCTACATAGTAACAAACCTACCTATCTAGGTTTATTACTAACTCTGTCTTACAGATAAGGAAATAGAAGCACAGAGAGTTTAGCAGTGTTCCCAGTGCCACTCATTAACCCCGACGGCTCATGGGTCTAGTGGTATTCTTGAGTACTTGTGTGGCTCTCAGAAACTCTCTTTCTCTGTATCTTTTTTATATATTCACAATTCTCCTTTAGGGCTCATGGGAAGAATAGTATCTTTAAGCTATTTCTATACTTGGGTTAAAATTTCTGCTTATATGACCAGATTAATAAAAGCAGTTATTGTAGAAGGCAAACTGTATAGAAAAGCTGATCTGACTTCAGCTTTTCCCTGGCCGCTTTTATTGACAGTACTCTGTTGACCCACCTGTTGCCCAGTTTAGCTTCCCTCAAGTTTGTGGGAAATCTCTGATTTTTCTCGGGAACATTTGTGGATACGTCTTTTTTGTGCACCACTATTCCTGAGACTTCTGCCCACATATAATGCAGAAGTTTTACTGTTAGAAGACTTCCTTATTAGAAATTATAGTAATGAATGCCACTTCCTTACTAGTGTCTCTAATTTGTCTCTAGAATTGAGGAATAAGTAGAAACCCTGCTGTAGTTTCATTTTACTGTCCAGGCCAGTTCCCAGCGTTCTTTCTTGCTTATGCTGGGATATGACATTGAGCAATAATGCACACTAAAATAATCCCCTATATTTTCTGTTTTCTTTTTCTTTTTCTTTTCTTTTGAGATGGAGTCTCACTCTGTCGCCAGGCTGGAGTGCAGTGGCGCAATCTTGGCTCACTGCAACCTCTGTCTTCCAGGTTCAAGCAATTCTCCTGCCTCAGCCTTCTGAGTAGCTGGCACTATAGCGGCACACCACCATTCCCAGCTAATTTTTTTGTATTTTTAGTAGAGACAGGGTTTCAATATGTTGACCAGTATGGTCTCAATTTCTTGACCTCACGATCTGCCCACCTCGGCATCCCAAAGTGCTGGGATTACAGGCGTGAGCCACTGTGCCCAGCCCAAATTTTCGGTTTTCTAAACACCAATAATATGCATCTTCCTGTAGCATATTTTTAGTGTTCTCAACTGTATTGATGTGTGGAACTAATCTGTGAGCTACACACTGATCAAGCCATATTAGTATTGCTTAATGTTTCCCTTCATAGGATTTATTCTGAGGGCCTTATTCAGACTACACATTAAAGAAAAGCTAATAATTCAAGAGATTATAACTAGCAGTGTGTGAGCAGCGTGACTGATTAGATCAATCTGAAAGATGCAATTATGAAAGCAAAATTGTGTCCACTTCTCTAGCGGGCATGTCAAATTATTTTTATTTGTGTGGAATATTGGTCAGACAGGTAATAATAAAATGTAGATTCACTTATAGAACAGTAATGCAAACAATAGCTAATATTTATTTATTTTATTTGTTTATTTTTTCTGAGATGGAGTCTCACTCTGTCGCCCAGGCTGGAGTGTAGGGGTGTGATCTTGGCTCACTGCAACCTCCACCTCCCAGATTCAAGCAATTCTCCTGCCTCAGCCTCCCAAGTAGCTGGGACTATAGTCACATGCCACCATGCCCGGCTAATTTTTTGTGTCTGTATTTTTAGTGGAGTCAGGGTTTCATCATGTTAGCCAGGATGGTCTTGATCTCCTGACCTCGTGATCTGCCCCCCTCAGCCTCCCAAAGTGCTGGGATTACAGGCATGAGCCACTGCTCCTGGCCTCTCAATAGCGAATATTTATTGACTGCTTACTATGTGCCCAGCACTGTGTTAAGCATTCAGTTTGCAGAATTATCATGTAATATCCCCCAAAATCAATGACCCATATTATATATATATATGTATATTTCATATACTAGTTGATACGCTGATTGATAGATGGCAGAACGTACTCCCATTATACAGACCAAACAGATGTTTCATTGACACGGTTTTATGAGGGCTATGAAAATTTATCTAGTCACCCTACATTAACATGCAGTTTTCCCACTTATCGCCTATTTCATATAGAAAATATATTTTGTTGTCTAAGGGTTTGATTATTTCTTCCAGTGAGTTCTATCAGGAAAACTAGCCTGACATTTATCAGGCTTTAGCAAGAGCCAAAATGTACCAGAATGAACCATAAGGAGAGATTCAAGGAGGAAAGGATTGTGCCTGGAGCTTAGTATCTTTATCAGTTCAAATAGCAGCCAGCCAAAAGACAGTATTAGGTTGGCAGAGGCATAATTGGGAGTACAAAAGAAGGAAAAAGAAAAAAAAAAAGGACACACAACTTTGGATTAGAATCATAATACTGGCTAAAGGCAGATATTTCCATTCCATACAAGGGGAACTTAAGAGATCAATAACCACGCAAAGTTACACAGGTGGTAAAGCCTGGAATCAAATTTTAGAAGGAGGCTGGTTCCAAATCCTTCCTACCATTTTTTAAATTATGTAAGAGTACTGCCTGGATCCATTGTGCTTTTTTACTGCAGAAGTCTAAGGTGAGATGACTTTCTAAACCCTTCTTTAATCACCTAATTCTAGGCTTTCTCATGTCTTTTGAGATTCATGGCTAGCATCAGGTAGAAGTAGTTAGGAAGAAAAGTTATACTACTAACAAGCAGTATAGTCTAGCGACAAAGTCTATGGACTCTGGAGTCGAAACTTTTTGAGTTTCAAATTCCAGCTTTATCACTTACTGAGTGTTCTTTTGGACAAGTTATTTGAATTCCTGCATAGCTTTCCTTATCTGCAAAATGAGCACAATAATACTAATCTCATGGAGCTTTTTTAAAGGAAAAAGTAATAAAAAACTGCAAAGCATGTAGAAGAATCCTTTTCACAGAGGGAGTGTTCAAGTCATGTTGTAAGCTATTTCAACATAAATGATAAGACACTATGTTAGAATTGGACGTGGAGATGAAAACCATGAAGGCCATGAGGGTATAAATCCTCTAAAATTGACAAAAATGGCTTCACGAAAGCGGTAGAAGAAACAGAAGAGATGCAGAGGTATGTGCTAGCAAGCTGACTGAGTAAATAAGGTGTAAGTGTTAATGAGAAGGAAAATAATGCAGTTTAACAATGCAGAAATTTCTAAGGACTAAGGAAAAGTTTGCTTTACCTCCGTTTTGGCTGTTTACCAAAGCAGTGGAAGGCAAGAGCTTCATGGAGGAAGCTGTAAGGGATGCAAAGACCTGGGAAGAGCTTGGAGGAGATGGAAGAAAGCTATAGAAACAGGTAAGATTAAACACAAGTTTGCCCTTCGGGGATGGGGCCACCGAAGTCACAAAGAGATAATGGAAAGGAATGTTGAAAGAGACTTTTATGGCAGAAAATGAAGACAATAAACTTGTCATGGGAAAGTGGGTGGGGAGGATAAGAATGAGGAAGTATTAGAGGAGAAGGAAGTAGAACATTGTATTTGGCAGAAAGAGTTAACAGCCTATTTTCCATGCTCTGACAGCCTTAAACATAAACCAGGTATGTAGCCAGGGTTAAAAATTAGGGTAGTTGGCTAGGTGGCTCACACCTGTAAGTAATCTCAGCACTTAGGGAGGCTGAGGCAGGTGAATCACTTGAGGTCAGGTGTTTGAGATTAGCCTGGCCAGCATGGTGAAACCCCGTCTCTACTGAAAATGCAAAAATTAGCCAGGCATGATGGTGGACACCTATATTCCTAGCTACTTGGGAGGCTGAGACAGGAGAGTCGCTTCAACCCAGGAGGCAGAGTTTTCAGTGAGCCAAGACAGAACCACTGCACTCCAGCCAAGGTAACGAGCGAAACACCGTTTCAAAAATAACTAACGAAATAAATAAAACAAATTAGGGTAGTCAGGTGGCACAGAAAATAGAATTTTGCAGACAAGATATTAGTGTTGGCTTTTTTCTGAATCTTTATCTCATAGACACCATCTGCTTGACCCAGAGAACCAACTCTTCCATGACATACACACACAGAGTTAAGGCTTGATCCATGCTGCACGTGAGTAGTTTTAGGTAGAAATCCTTTTCCCTCTTGTGACTAGGTGCATATTTGGGGCAGGAATGGCTGTTCACAATTTATGAACTGTCTGGGTTTTTTTATAGCTACTCCATTAATTTTAGGGGTTCTGACAAGAGTATGGTTTTAGAGTAACCTAGTTAAGGAGGTGAAATATAAGCTTTCTAGACCTTACAACAATTAAATGCTTTTTTATATTTATTTTTAAAAATTTATTTATTTAGGTTTTTTTTTTTTGGTTTTTTTTTTTTTTTTTTGAGACAGAGTTTCACTCTTGTTGCCCAGGCTGGAGTGCAATGGCACAATCTCGGCTCACGGCAACCTCCACCTCCCAGGTTCAAGTGATTCTCCAGCCTCAGCCTCCCGAGTAGCTGGGATTATGGACATGCGCCACCACGCCCAGCTAACTTTGTATTTTTAGTTAGTGACGGGATTTCTTCATGTTGATCACGCTGGTCTTGAGCTCCCCACCTCAGGTGATCCAACCATCTCAGCCTCCCAAAGTTTTGGGATTACAGGAGTGAGCCACTGAGCCCGGCAATTAACTGTTTTATTTAAATCTGATTAGTTCAACCAGTGAACTGTTTTGACAGTGATCCTAGTGAGTGGTAGAAGCCTCTGACCTACAGTGTATAAGTAGGTAAAGCAGGAAGATAAATAGGTTACGATTGGAAGAGTTGGACTGAATATTTACTATATTATATACTTTTCTGTAATATACATAATATATATTATAAAAGTATATTATATTTAAAAAGTATGTAATGTATTAAATATTTTTAAAGGTGTGTGTTAGAAAAGTATATAATATGTAGTATTACACACTTTTGTATAGTACATGTTACATATACTACATGTTACATCTACTATATACCTTATACTATATATGCTATATACTAATGGAGCTATATATTCTATATATATTATATACTATAATATATCCTTTTTTTTTTTTTTTTGAGATGGAATCTTGCTCTGTTACCCAGGCTGGAGTGCAGCACCATGATCTCGGCTCACTGCAACTTCTGCCTCCCTGGCTCAAGCAATTCTCCTGCTGGGACTACAGGTACACAGCACCATGCCCAGCTAATTTTTGTATTTTTTAATAGAGACAGAGTTTCACCATATTGGTCAGGCTGGTCTCAAACTCCTGACCTCAGGTGATCCACCCACCTTGGCCTCCTAAAGTGCTGGGAGTACAAGCATAAGCCACCATACCCAGCCTGAATATATTTTTGTTGAAAGAATTTAGAACATAAGACATTTTAAATAATTTGACCTTTTGTCTGTGAATCATTTGCATATGTTAATATATCAAATATACTTTCCCAAAGACTATTTTAAAAAATATAACCAATAGATAATAACATATATAACATCTTTTACTTCTAGCATTCTTGTATTTTTCTCGTTATAAAAATAAGCTTTTATTTTTGCAGAACTTCCAAATTTATAGAGACATGGACTCTATAGATAAAGGATTAAATGGACTCTATAGTGAAGGTCTTTGGTGTACATGTTAAATGTATGAGCCATTTAAAAATCTTGGACCGATAGGGTTGTTTTATATTAGATATTGAACTGAATTTAAATCTCAACTCTAGGTGGCAGTTTACACCATCACTTACTTATGTTCTTTTAACGAGCAGTAGATTCATTCACAGTTTTTCTATGAATGCATAATTTTGTGAAAAAATTAGTCCCTGGCTCTTGGAATCTGTTAAAAATAGACTTGATTTTAGGAATAAAATCATGGCTTGAGATGCAGGTTTTCCATGTATCTTGTCATTCTTGGTTTCATTAAGGCGAAAGAATAAAGCAAAAGAAAATAGATAAAAATGAATGTTTTAACTGAATTTTTTAGAGAAATATAATATTTTAAAATCATAGCGATAGTTTTACATCAAGGTTGTGTTTCTATCATGCTGAATAGATCTTAGTATGAATAATTTTTCTATGAATACCCTGATTTTCAGAACTATCAAGGATATTCGAGACTGTGGATTTTCTGAGATTGTTTAAGCATATTGATTTGATTGAAGGAAAAACTATCCTATAGAAAAGGAAATTGATTCATATCTGTGTTTCTTTGCATCTTGTTGATGAAAATAGCCAAAGCTAAAGTTTAATTGTGTTGTCAAGGACCAAAATACTCACGCTACCCAATTAAAAACAATATATCAAGCTGGGCGTGGTGGCTCATGCCTATAATCCCAGCACTTTGGGAGGCTGAGGTGGGCAGAACCTGAGGTCAGGAGTTCAAGACCAACCTGATCAACATGGAGAGATCTCATCTCTACTAAAAATACAAAGTTAGCCAGGTGTGGTGGCGCATGCCTGTAATCCTAGCTACTCGGGAGGCCGAGGCAGGAGAATCACTTGAACCTGGAAGGCAGAGGTTGTGGTGAGCTGAGATTGCACCATTGCACTCCAGCCTGGGCAACAAGAGTGAAACTCCCTCAAAAAAAAAAAAAAACAAAAAAACCCCCACCAAAAACCAAAAACAATATATCAAGCAGACATGGTGGCTCGTGCCTGTAATCCTAGCACTTTAGGAGGCTGAGGCAGGCAGATCACTTGAGGTCAGGAGTTCAAGATCAACCTAGCCAACATGGTGAAACCCTGACCCTACTAAAAATACAAAAATGGGCCTGCTGTGGTGGCGGATGCCTGTAATTCCAGCTACTCGGGTGGCTGAAGCAGGAGAATCACTTGAACCCAGGAGGTGGAGGTTGCAGTGAGCTGAGACCGTACCATTGCACTCCAGCATGGGCAGTAAGAGCAATACTCTTTCTCAAAAAGAAAAAAAAAAAAAAAAAACTCCGCCACCACTTATCCCAACAGTCCTGTATGAGGTATTTTGTCCTGATTTATATTGCCAAGTGCCCCAATGACAGGATATACAGAACAACTCCTGGGCACTTACCACATAAAAAACCTGCTACATTTCACAGTTCTTTCATTGTTTCAGTTCTAGCAGGAGAAAAATGCATAAAGGATTTAAATTTTGTCCTAAAATTAGATTTTCTTTAAAATGGGGGTAAAGCAGTATGTTGTGAGCATGATTATGTTTGTAGGCCGGGCGTGGTGGCTCATGCCTGTAATCCCAGCACTTTGGGAGCCCAAGGCAGGTGCATCACAAGGTCAGGAGTTCATGACCAGCCTGGCCAACATAGTGAAACCCCGTTAACCCCGTTTTACAAAAAAAAAAAAAAAAAAGATTATGTTTGTGTACAGTGACTGACACCTGGCACTCTACCGATTAGTTATTCTCATTCTTACTATTCTCATTTTTATTAATAAGGAATGCTAACTAAAATCTCAAAGAGACTGGCCAATCTAACAAACTCATGAAGAGATTTTATTTAGGGAGCTGCATGCCTTTGGATCCCTTGGGCCTATCCCTGTCTCCATACACTCCTATGTGTAAAAGGAACATAGGAAAAAGCCATATGGCATGGGCGTAGGGGGTGAGGATATTAGTCACTGGAGTGTGAAAATTAACAATTTCCAAAATGTGTTTAATTGTTTATAAAAATGAATACAAAATTATATTTGGCAAAACTTGGAATCGTTTCTGCATTTCTCCTTGATATATATGTGTGTGTTATGTGTATGTGTATATATATATGTGCATATATAATATAAATGCATATATATTTATAATATGTGTGGATGGAGAGAGAGGTATACATTTTAATGTCATCACCATCTGCACTCTCAATTTATTGAATGATATTCTTCAAGATTTATGTAGAAATCAAAGGTACCAACCCTATTTATAGAATGTAATCTCTCATTTCACTCAAGTTCCATTTCTAAATTATTCACATAAATATTTCTAAATAAAAACATCCTCTATCTTGTAACAGAATTGATCCCCTATGGCAGAGTTCCCTAACTGGAATGCCACATAGGAATAAGAAATAGCTATATTAGTGTGTTCATTCTTGAAGGCCTTGGGCTCCCAGGTGGGGCCGTAGCATTGTGCATGGGGCCAGTTGCCCTCAACAGTTAAAAGCCTCATCTATTTAACCCAATGTGCTATAAAAATATTATTACTTCTATGTGTAGTCTTGTGAAAAAAGTTGGAAAGACCTATTCTAGCATTGCCAGGTATTCTCATTATCAAGCTGTGAATATGTTCCCCCATTACCTGTTAAACAAAGGCCAAACTTCTTATGGTGCTATTCAAGTCCGTACACCACCTGGCTCCACGCTGCCCTTCCAGGACTATTTATCACCAATAACCTTCCACATCCCACATAGGGATGCACTTTTCCACCTCATTTCCACGTGCCCAAATCCTACATGGTTTAAATGTAACTGTCTCTACACAGCCTTGATGCCTCCAACCAGAACTAATCCCTCCTTTTCCAGAGCATTTGTCTCTCTGTGTGGCTATTCTCATGTTCTATAGCATTTTAAATCTTGGTGTTAACTAGGATTAAGCTCAGCTACATGTAACTTAAAATTATCAAATTATCCAAAATAATAATACCTTAAACACGTATTTTTTTCTGTTTCACATAATGAAGTCCAGAAGGAGGCAGCTGAAAGCTATTTCACTGCTCCATGGTGTCACCAACCTTAGGTTCTTCTGTCTTGTTTCTCTGCCCTACCTGGCACATGGCTTCAACCTGGTAATCCCAGCACTTTGGGAGGCCAAGGTGGACGGATCACTACGTCAAGAGTTTGAGATCAGCTTGGCCAATATGGTGAAACCTTGTCTCTACTAAAAAATACAAAAATTAGCTGAGTACCATAGTCCCAGTTACCCAGGAGGTTGAGGCAGAAGAATCACTTGAACCTGGGAGGTGGAAGTTGCAGTTAGCTGAGACTGTGCCACTGCACTCCAGCCTGGGTGACAGAGTGAGACTCCATCTCAAAAAAAAAAAAAAAAAAAAAAAAAAAATGGAATGAACAAATACATGGATACAAGTAAGGCATGGGTATACTAGTCCTCTGCCCTTTCATTGACCTTGTCAATTCGAGTGACATTGAATATTGAGCTTGAAAACATCTGGCATTGATTTTATTTTCTCTTCATTTTTTATTTTATGTTTGAGACAGGGTCTCACTCGGTTGCCCAGGCTGAACTGCAGAGTCACAATCAAGGCTTACTGCAGTCTCAGCCTCCTGGGCTCAAGCAGTCCTCTGACCTCAGTTTCTTGAGTAGCTGGAACAGGCATGTGCCACAATGCTCTAATATTTTTTTTAGAGACAGGGTCTCATTATGTTGCCCAGGCTGGTCTTGATCTCCTGGGCTTGAGCAATCCTTCTAACTCAGCATCCCATAGTGCTGAGATGATAGTTGTGAGCCACTGCACCTGGCTTTGATTTTATTTTATTATGCTCACATGCCTACAGGGCCTTGAGAACCAAAGTGATATTTAAATATAGGGAAGTGAGGACAGGCACGGTGGCTCATGCCTGTAATCCCAACACTTTGGGAAGCCGAAGTGGGTAGATCACCTGAGGTTGGGAGTTCAAGACCAGCCTGGCCAGCATGGTGAAACCTGTCTCTACTAAAAATACAAAAATTAACTGGGTGTGGTGGTGTAATCCTATAATTCCAGCTACTCAGGAGGCTGAGACATGAGAATCACTTGAACCAAGGAGGCGGAGTTTGCAGTGAGCTGAGATTGTGCCACTCCACTCCAGCCTAGGTGACAGAGCGAGACTCTGTCTCAAAACTAAAAATAAATAAATATAGAGAAGTGAGATGAAAAGTGATTGCTCCAAACAGTTTGAACAATGGAAATTTGGAAATCATGTGTGTTATACTTATGTTAACAACAAATTTAAATGCCATTATTGGCAAACTTACTGTTACTGCTCCACTCCAACTATCTGTATGGTCCAGATTTAAAATTCACAAATCTGACCCTTGTTGATTATCAGAAGCATTGGAATTGCCAACTGTAATTTAAAAGAAGAAGAAATGCGGATGACTGTCTTTCTTGTTCCTTTCTCTCTGGGCCAGTGACAGATTGTGTCATCCTGTCACTGATAGCTTTTTGGATTTGAAGAAGCTTTCTAAAATATATTCCTCCATTACCACCCCCAATAATGAAAAATGTTGAACTTTTGAGGAATTAAGTCATATCCTCTTAGGTACCCCCACATACTATAATTTATAATTTGAATTCCCTAGCTCCATCTTAGATTGTGGTATGGAAGGAAGACTGTTGAATTTCTAGTTCTTTTTTTATTGTTTACTAGGTCTTATGCCTCTAGGGCTTCCAATCCTGTTTTGTGTCTGCATGAAGGTATCAAGCATTTCTTAACAACTCTCAGAAATACAGTTGGGAAGCAAAGGCCTTCCATTTGGGCAAGAACAGGAAGAGGAGGGGATTGGGAGCTAAGTACTATGGGAATTTAAAAATAAAATAAATTGTATCTCTGTCTCTTACATTCTTTCCATAATGGCTACAATCTCTAAATTTTGTTTGACTTTCTTTTATGTGCCTAACACCATAGAGCAGTCTTTATCATTAAAACTCATATTTGTTCAGGTTTTGATGGAGTTCAGAAGCTTAATCTACACACTGACAGGAAGATTTAAAGTTGAATCCACCCACCCGTTCAACCGTTGCCTATTGAGTGAGGATAATATGACTAACATCAATACTTAAAAGGACCACAAAGATGAATCCCATGTCAGGCTGGCTCTCAGGAAGATGACAAGCTAACCACACAAAATAAATATCATACACGAGGTATGGATTAGCATGATTCAAAATGGCAATGGATTAAAGAAGATATTTATTTCCCATTTTAAGAAATTTAGAGGTGGAAAACCATGGTGACAGGGTTACTGTGCCATGTCTAGCCATGTGTAGATTTCATTTCCAAGGCTCCTTCATGGTGTCATGCTGTTTTGGGAATTTCAGGCTTCAGAGAGAGCAGGAAAGAAGAAGAGGAAGAATGGCATATTAGATTCCTAGGGGGGCTGTAAGAAAGTACCACAAACTTGGTGGCTTAACACAACAGAAACTTATTCTTTTATAGTTTTGGAGGCCAGAAATGTGAAACAAGGTGTGAACAATCAATCAAGGCATGAACAGGGCCGTGTTTCCATCCAAGGCTCTACTGGAGAATCCTCCTTGCCTATTCTAGCTTCTATTGACTCCAGGTATTCCTTTGCTTGGGGCTGCGTTAAGTCCCTGTGTCTTCATATTGCTGTCTCTGCTGTGTGTCTCTGTGTTTCAAATGTTCCTTGGCCTTCCTTCCTCTCATCATTGGATTAAGGGCTGCCCTTCCTATATTTAGGATGATCTTATCTAAGGATCCTTCACTTCATTACACATGCAAAGACTCTTTTTCTCATTTCCAGGTGGACTTCTCTTTCAAGAAGCTATAACTCAACCCATTGTACCCTCTCACTTTTGATAGAAACTATTTCATTTTCATATCTAACTACATGGGCAGCTGAGAAATGTAGTATTTACTCAGTGGACATGTACTCAATTAAACACCAGACAATCCATTAATAATTATAGTAAAAGTGATATTGTTTTCCTAAAAAGTTACTTAGAAAATGTCACAGATTATTATAACACTCTGCTCATTTGGAATAATGCCCAATTCTAATGTTAGATTTGTATGCTTTATAAAAATAAAAAGTAGTAACCTCATATGAAACAAAAAGTGCAAAAGTCTTACTGGGGGCTGGGTGCGGTGGCTCACACCTGTAATCTCAGCACTTTGGGAGGCTTAGGAGGGTGGATCACGAGGTCAGGAGTTTGAGACCAGCCTGGCTAACATGGTGAAACCCCGTCTCTACTAAAAATACAAAACTTAGCCAGGCATGGTAACGTATGCCTCCCAAGTAATCCAGTTACTTGGGAGGCTGAGGCCGAATTACTTCAACCTGAGAGGTGGATGTTGCAGTGAGCCGAGATCACACCACTGCATTCCAGCCCAGGTGACAGAGCAATACTTCATCTCAAAGAAAAAAAAAAAAAAAGCCCTACGGGATACTTGGTACCTAACAAATTCCATAATTGCCACATTTTCCTAAAGTGTTCATAGGTTTGGCAAGCTAGTTTATAAGATTCTTCAGCTCCTCTTGCTATTGCTTCTCTATGCCTTAACTCTAGCTCCAAGGAACTCTGAAAATCTCATACAGTTTTAAATTAATTTTTTTTGAAATGGAGCCTTGCTTTGTTGCCCCGGCTGGAGTTGCAAGTGCAGTGGTGCAATTATAGCTCACTGCAGCCTCAAACTCCTGGGCTCGAGCAATCCTTCTGCCTTAGCATCCTGAGTAGCTGGGACTACACCTATGTGCCACCACATCTGACCAATTAAGGAAAACAACTGTTTTTGGTAGAGATAAGATTGTATGATATTTCCCAGGCTGGTCTCAAACTCCTGGCCTCAAGTGATCTCCTTTCCTTAGCTTCCTGAAGTGCTAGAATTAGAAGCATGAACTACTGTGTCTGGCCTCAGACTTTTTTTTTTATTCAAGAGAGAAATCAGTCTACATTTGAGAATAAAAAGCTGTTAAGCTCACAGGGGGATAATGTGGGGGCAATAAAGTGTTTCTTATTGAAGAGGCAATTGATCATCTAGTCAGTCCAGTCAAATGGAATCATTTGCATAGAGTTGAGAAAAGTAAAGAAAGCCTTCAGGTTTAAAATAAACTACACTACATGAAGAGATATTTCTGGGACTCAGAACGCAGACAGCAGTCTGATACTCAGTTTTGGGTAGTCGATCTTGGTTTCTAATGCTGAGAAGAGTAAAATCAAGATATAGGCATACCTCAGCAATACTGCAGGTTAGATTCCAGACCAGCACAATGAAGCAAATGTAACAATGATGCAAGTTTACCAATTTTTTGATTTCCCAGGGTATATAGAAGTTATGTTTAGGCCAGGTATGGTGGCTTCTACCTTTAATCCCAGCACTTTGGGAGGCCAGAGTGGAAGGATTGCTTTAGGCCAGGCGTTTAAGACCAGCCTAAGCAACATGGCAAAACCCCGTCCCTAAAAAAATTTTTTTAAAAATTACCTTGACATGGTGGCACTCATCTGTGTGTGTCTAGCTACTTGAGAGGCTGAGGCAGGATGTTCACTTGAGCCCAAAAGTTTGAGGCTGCAGTGAGCCATGTTCGAGCCAATGCACTCCAGCCTGGATGACAGAGCAAAACCCTGTCTCAAGAAAAAAGAAAAAAAAAAAAAGAAGTTATGTTTATGCTATACTGTAGTCTATCGTACGGAATAGCCTTATGTCTTAAAAATGTACATATGTTAATTGTAAAATACTTTATTGCTAAAAAATGCTAATGATCATCCAAGTCTTCAGCAAATTATAATCTTTTTGCTGATGGAGGGTCATGCTTCAATTACGGTGGCTGGTGACTAATGAGGGTGATGTTTGCTGAAGTTTGGGATGCCTGTGGCAGTTTCTTAAGACAGCAATGAGTTTTGCCACATGTATTGACTCTTGTTTCATAAAATATTTATCTGTAGCATGTGATGATGTTTGATAGCATTTGACTTGCAGCTGGACTGCTTTCAAAATTGGAGACAATCCTCTCCAATTCTATTACTGCTTTAGCAACTAAGTTTATGTTATATTCTAAATTCTTCATTGTAATTACAACAGTGTTCACAGCATCTTCACTAGGAGTAGGTTTATCTTCAGAATTCACTTACTTTATTCATACAGAAGAAGCAACTACTTATCCATTCAACTTTGATCATGAGATTGCCGTATCTTTAGGCTTCACTTCTAATTCTACTTCTCTTGCTGTTTCCACCACATCTGCAGTTATTTTCTCCACTAAAGTCTTTGACCCCTTATAGTCATCAATATGGGTTGAAATCAGCTTCTTCCAAACTTCTATTAATGTTGTTATTTTTATTTCCTCCCATGAATCACAAATATTTGCATCTAGAATAGTGAATCCTTTCCAAAAGGTTTTCAATTTATTTTGCTCATATCCATCAGAGGAATCACTATATATGGCAGCTATAACCCTATGAAATATATTACTTTAAGACTTGAAAGTAAAAATTACTTCTTGATTCACGAGCGACAGAATGAATGTTGTGTGCATAACTTGGTTATCTATTTGGTGCAAGAAGACTAGCTTTTGGCCTATCTCAGTTTTCAACATGTTCTCCTTACTAAGCTTAATCATTTCTAGTTTTTGATTTAAAAGTGAGCACTGTGTGACTCCTCCTTTCACTTGAACATTTAGAGGCTGTTGCAGGGTTATTAATTGGCCCAATTTCAAAGACGTTTCATCTCAAGGAATAGGAAAATACAAGGAGAGAGCCAGAGGAAAGACCGATCAGTGAAGCAGTTAGTATATATACAACATTATCGATTAAATTGGCCATGTTATATAGAAATAGTATGTGTTTCCCAAAGTAATTATAATAATAACATGAATGATCACTGATCACAGACCACCATAATAGATATAATAATAATGAAAATGTTGAAATATTGCAAGAATTACCAAAATGTGACACAGGCATGAAATGAGTCCATGCTTTTGGGGAAATGGCACCAATAATCTTGTTCAACTTAGGGTGGGCACAACCTTCAATTTGTAAAAAATGCAGCATCTGCGAAGTACAATCAAGTGGAACACAATAAAATGATGTATGCCTGTGTTAATGAAGATCTAAGCTTTTATAAGAAACTATCCTAAACCTATTGACTAAACACATTGCCCTCATAATCTTAGGGCAAAGTTTATTTGAGGGTTTTGTTTTGGTTTGTGAACCAATAATACATTTAAGGCAGTATGTCAATTTAAAATTGTTTTGACTAATCTAAAATTTTTCTTCACATAGCCCTCTTTGCTTGTCTAGGGTTTCTTTTTACCACTCTACTGAGGTTCTTCTTCTTCTTCTTCTTCTTCTTTTTGGTATCCAAAAGCGGAATGATGACTCATCTTAAAGAAGAATCTTTCATTTGCTACATATTACTCAGCTAAAACTAACAATTTTATATGAGGAAGTGATAGGAGAAATAGAAATTTCTTTCTCAAAGTAAATGAAACAGAATTTTAAAGAAGAAATCCTTGGTTGTCAAAGTTGCCAATCAAGTTTAGATTCCTACACCCATTTTACTGTTCTTGATTTTAAACTGCTTATCAGAACAGACTCAGATACAAAGGGATAGTGAATGTTTTCCTCTTGTGCAAAGTATACAATCAAGGCTGTTAGCCGTCAAAGAGACAGTAACTCCAAGCTATAAAACTCTAACTCACTGAGTATATTATATGCTTAGTTTTGTCCAGATTTATTACCATTTAGCAAATCCAGGTGAAATTTATAAGTGAAGTTTTGTAAGGAATTTTCCATTGAGCAGCCAGTGTTCCATACGGGCAATTCCTGATTTTTAAAAGCCTATTTAACTTTCAGTATTACTAAACTTTAATCCTGCAATCTTAGTCAGGCTTATGTGAGCTGAAAACGGAAGTCTGGTTTTCTCTTGTTTCCTTGGAAACAGGCAAAATTTTGAAATAAAAAAAACTTCTGGATGTCCTTTTAGTAGTATCCCTTTTTGTTTTTTCACCATCACTTCCAAGACCACCCAGATATAAACAGCTTCAGTATCTTCTTCCTGCCCTAAGTGCCCTTTGTATTACTATTCCAGGGCCCATCCTACTCTCCAAGGTATTCTCTGTTCCCAGTAGTCCTATCTCTCCTTCCTAAGTCTAACTCGATTTTCAGCCCCACAGCCTTCCCTTGGCTATTATGAGGAATGCAATCTGATTGAATTAGTTTTTATTCTGTTATCAGCGAGTAGTAGTTTCTTCAGTTTCAAGTTGTTTACATTATTAAAGGAGAATGCTTCTTACCTAACCAGGACAGCCAACTGGAAGAATTTCATTCAGGACAATAAAATGAAATTAAATAGTTTCTACTATAAAATGAAGGAGTCAAACTGGGTGACTTTTCATGTTCCCTTTATCCCTGATATTCTTTAACTTTATTACATAATACGGGTTGTAAAACAGAAGGATATTCTGGTTCTCAGGTTCTGCAGCCATTTTCCTCCCACACCTGGACTACCCAAGCTCAGCTTAACTGTCATCCTTAGGGCCAATCTGGACTTTAGGCTGGAATTATTTAAGAAGCTCTAAAACAATACAAATATAATGTGAGTCATATATGTAACTTTAAGTTTTTTAGTAACCACATTTTAAATAGTACAAAGAAATGGCGCTGGGCACAGTGACTCACACCCATAACCCTAGCACTTCAGGAGGACAAGGTGGACCGCTCTCTTTTACCACACCTCTTGTAAAAAAGAAACAGGTAAATTTTATTTTATTTTAATATTTTATTTTGACACAAGAGTCTCACTCTGTCTTCCAGGCTGGAATACAGTGACACAATCTTGGCTCACTGGCTCCACCTCTCAGGCTCAAGCTATCCTCCCACTTCAGCCTCCCGAGTAGCTGAGACTACAGACAACGCCACCACACCCAGCTAATTTTTGTATTGTTTGTAGAGATGGGGCCTTGCTGCGTTGTCCAGGCTGGTCTCAAACTCCTGGACTCAAGCAATCACTCGCCTTGACCCCCCAAAGTGCTGGGATTACAGGCTTGAGCCACTTTACCTGGCCTAAAATTTTTTTTCATAGTTTATTTTATTTAACCCAATATATTAAAAATATTCAACATGTAGTCAATATAAAAATTATAATGAATATTTTACATTACTATTTTCATAGTCTTTAAAACCCAGCATGTTTTTAAGACTTACAGCACATCTCAGTTCAGACTAACTACATTTCACGTGCTTTGTAGCCACATGTGACTAGTGGCTACCTTAGTCACCAGGACAGTGTCATTCTAGACCATGACTTTTCACCTTGGCTGCATGCTAGAATCATCTGAGGACCTTTTAAAAGTGCTTACGTTTAAGCTGAACCCCATACTCTAACTTAGAATCTATTGGAGTAGAACCTGACCTCAGAATTTTTTTAAAGAGCTATCCAGGTAATTACAATGATTGAGTACATTCTAGATGAGTGTTTCAACTTTTGCTTACAACACCTGGATAGTTTTTGTTTTAAAGAGCAACATCTAGGCTCCACTAACGGAAATTCCAATTTTACTTGGTTTAGAATGGGTACTTGGCAAAAATATTTGTTTAAACTTCATCAAGTGATTACAGCGTACTAGCTGGGTGAAGCATTGGCTGACACTTTTGAAGGTAGTACTCTATTACCTCCTTTCTCTGAAATCTTCCTGATCAGCTATTAACAGGCTTCTACCTTGTTTCCAAGACCCACTTCACAAACTATACCCTTAGCCTTCTATCTGGATGCTTGTTTTTCTTCCTCTACTTGACCCTACCTCATATCTTGCTAGTATTCCATTTCCATAGATCTGCAGTCCTTCGCCTTGCTGGTTTTTCTCTCAGGCACTAGAATTCTCCCTCACGTACCCACCAGTGAATAGTTCACCTCTGACACTTCCCTGTTAGTAGTTGATGGCCTGTGGGGATTCCCAGGTATTCCCCTTCGCTGTATTCTATATCATTATGCTTGATTGCTCATTGGACACTTTCCTCAGACCACAGTAGACTTCCCCATGCCCAAGGGTTGCCTCTACTACCACCTACTGCCTGTCTCTAACTACTCCAGGTGCCACGACCTTCCTCAGCCTTCAGCTGGGTTTATCACTGCATCACATGAACCCCCCCCCACAACCCTCCATGGTATTATATTCAGGTTATATATTCTCCTACTCTGCTCATTCTGATACAGCCAGACAGATCTAATAAAATCACAGGAGATTTTATGTTATGTTAAACTAAGTAATAATAAAATGTCTGAGTCATTTGTAAGTTAAAATATTGAAATATTAATTATTAAACATAATTTTCAGTCTAAAAAATTAAAAATAAAATCCCAGAAAAAGTAATGTCTCTATGATAGGTGCACATTTTATTGTTCATCCTCCTTCCCTGAAAGCCCCCATTAGAGTAAATCTTCTTTTTTTTGAGCTGGAGTCTCTCTCTGTCGCCCCGGCTGGAGTGCAGTGACGCAGTCTTGGCTCACTGCAACCTCTACCTCCTGGATTCAAGTGATTCTCTTGCCTCAGTCTCCTGAATAGCTGGGACTACAGGTGCCTGCCACCACTCCCAGCTAATTTTTGTATTTTTAGTAGAGACAGGGTTTCACCACGTTGGCAGGCTGGTCTTGAAGTCCTGAGCTCAAGTAATCTGCCCACCTCCATCTCCCAAAGTGCTGGGATTACATTGAAATATCACCACACCCAGCCTAGAGTAAATTTTCTTACCCCATTAATAAAGTTTATAGATTTTCCCCTTGTACTGCTTTGTGCCAAACTATGTTCTTTCTCTTATGAGCTGCATCTCAGGTACTACTCTCACCATCTATACACTAACCCAAGCGAAGAGCATCTGGGATGCCGTTAACTTCTGTGTTCCTACTTCCAATTGGTTACCATGTTTTTTAAAAAAATTATTATTTACCAAATTTCTCCATGTTGTGACACACACACTCTGTACTTATCTCCCTACACTTATCTTTCCAGAATATTTTGAAATAGCACACACTTGCTTAAAACTTCTGCTGGCTCCCATTTGCTTACAAACTTTTGTACAAATTCCTAAGCATGACACATAGCAATAAAATTAGCAATGTATACTGCTGCCAGGACTGAGTTAAGAGCCTCCCATGTTTCAGCCTATCCCCAGTCTTCCTTTTCAGCCTCACCTTATTATACTTTTGTCTCATGCCTTCTGTCTAGTCCTCCTGAACATGCACTGTGCATTCATGTACTTTTCCCATATTGCTGTTGGCCATGTTGCTGCTCCCATGCTCATGTTTAAATGGAGTAGCCATTCTAAAGTTCTGTGATTCTATGCTTTTCTTCTATGGATCCTTAGGACTTTGTGCTGAATTATATTACTAGCACTTACTGGATGATTAATTATTTTTGTCTGCCTGTCCGGTTAGAATGTGAGCAGAAATTTCGTCTCCTTTCTGGGCTCTCCTCCCTGGCACATGCTAGGTGCTCAATAAATGTTAGATGTAGTTATGGTATAAGATGACCATAGCTTACTGTATGTGAAACTGTGGAGATTCTTTTATCTTTACCCACTACAGGAGTTAATAATTGGTACGCATTCTGAGAGCATTTAATTTAAAAAAAAAATGAAGATTTTAGTCCCAGGTTTTATTTCTCCTTTTCTGTTTGTCACATTTTTACCCAATCAGTCTGTGCTATTTATTGTCTCAGATAAAAGTAAAAAAGAGGTGGAATAAAGAACTAATACTGGCTTCTGAAATGTTATAATAAAAACCTATAATATGTCAAAGAATACTGATTTACAAGAATTGAGCAATTTGAAGGAGAAAATTATTTTAGGTCTCCAAAAGTCAGAACTTAGAGAATTGAGCAAAATTTATTTTGTTTTATTATTATTTTATTATTATTATTATTATTTTGAGATGGAGTTTTGCTCTTTATGCCCAGGCTGGAGTGCAATGGCATGATCTCTGCTCACTGCAACCCCTGCCTACTGATTTCAAGAGATTCTCCTGCCTCAGCCTCCTGCTGGGATTATAGGTGCACACAACCACACCCGCCTAATTTTGAATTTTTTTTTTTTCTTGGTAGAGACAAGGTTTTCCCATGTTGGCCAGCCTGGTCTTGAACTCCTGACCTCAGGTGATCCATTCACCTTGGTCTCCCAAAGTGCTGGGATTATAGGTGTGAGCCAGTGTGCCCGGCCCAAAGTTCATACCAGAAACTTTCAAACCTTTTTGACAGTAACTCCCATAAATAAATATTTTAAACCTTAGTCCAGTGTAAAACACACACACACATACACTCACACATACACAAAGTATTACAAAACAATAGAAAACAATATATACACTTATTACATGACAGAATAATATTTTCTATTTTGTTTGATTTTGTTTAATTTTAACAAAAAATTGATTTTATAAACTATTAATGAGTCATGATTTATGGTGTGAAAAATCTCTGGTTTATCCTATAAACCATAAAATGGGAAGAATTTACTGTTAAATGTCACGGCATCTTTTTCACCACAGTGAAAAGAGATAAAATGTCAGCTGGCTATTGAAGAAGATGAAACGGACATGGCTAAGATTTTCATCCTGCCTTAGCTAGAAAACCCAAATAGGTTAAGGAGGAATTTAAGAAAAACATCTAAGAAGAACACAGGCTCCGTAGAGAGACTTGGCAGAAACCCTGGCGCTGATAGAACTTTAATGACGACAGCTGTTGGGTGTGTCTGGGATGCAAGGCCTGAAAGCACACTTGCAGAGGCCCACACATTCCAGCACAGGAAGGGACACAGCTTAGTGTATTTGAATTCTCAAGCGGTGTATAGAAGAACTGAGAGTCCCGCGGGACTAGAAACAGCATAACACTAGGAGAGAAAACCTCTAACTGCATGGGAGCAGGCCTCATCGATAGCAGCAGCAGATGCCAGCTCATAATTCCCATGGGCCAAGCAGGGGCAGCTAAGTCACGGCAAATGCCAAGTTAAGACGAGACACATCTAAATGGAGCCACAGCTCTTGGACCAGATATTCCCTATTCTCACCCGCAACACATAAATTCACCAGGGTGATCATAAATCCCCAGGGAACTTAGTTCACTTTAGGGGAGAAAAGAGAAGATCAAAGATGAGGAAGTAGAAGAGAAGGAAAGTGGTACTTTAAAAAATACTACCTGCGTGAAAGTCGTGTAATTTTATAGAAGAGTTACAGATATTAAAAAGGCAGGAATATGAGAGTTCCACTATCATTTCTGCACATTTGGGGCAATGACTGCCAATTTTAAACCTACTAAACACAACTGCCAAAGTAATACATTATCCAATGGCTAGCATCTTCCATTACCAGCAGAGGTTTTCTGAATGATATACAAAACGATGAAAATGTTGGCATTCTTCTTGTTTACCTTAACAGAAGATAGTCAGAGGAAGAACACGCTGCACCAGCCATTGATGGTGATCTCTTGGGGTAGCTGGGATACTAGAGCAGCCAGGCCACCGCAGAGAAGAGCGGGAAGGCCCAGCAGTGGGGGTGATGTAAATCCAGAACTAGCCTCGGCTACAGAGAGAGATTCCAAATGGAGAGTTTGAGCAGTCCCCTGGGGCAAAGCAGTGACTAGAACAGGATCCTAAGAAATAACACTTGCTGAACCCCTTATGGCATGAGAACCGTGAAATGGGAACACACTAGGGTCCAATGCTGGGAGACTGAGGAGGAAGACCCTGAACTATTGCGGAAGCCAGATAAATAGGAGACAGGCAGCGTATAGGAGCTAGTTTGGTCAAGAGTAGCTGTGAACTTGAATTCATGATACGAGTTTTACTGGTATTTCTTTCTTTTTTTTTTGAGATAAGATCAGTGGCACGATCTTGACTCACTGCAATCTCTGCCTCCCGGATTCAAGCCATCCTCCTGCCTCAGCCTCCAGAGTAGCTGAGACTATAGGTGTGAGCCACCACACCTGACCACTGATGACATTTTGAACTCTGAACTTGCCCTACCTGCTTTCAAAGGCACATTGCCTCCTTATGGACAGAGCCCTCATGGAACTCTCATGAGTCACTATTTTCCATTCTCACAAACAACTTTCTTCCTCCAACTGTTAGATCACTCCATCTAGTTTCCTCTCTGCCCCGCTTCAATTTGAAAGATACTTGCATTTATCCTAACACCTTCACTTTTACCCAACATCTGCCCACTACACTTGCCTCTCTATAGACAATGTACCTTACGGTAGATGATAAACCTGCCCTCATTAGCACTCTTAAAGGTTCTTTGGTCATCCCTGCCTCAACTTTGTGTCAGTTGAGAAATTTGTCCTTTCTTTTTCTGTTATAACCAGGTTACAAAGCACATCTGTAAACTATTGTGTAACTGTATAGAATAGGACCATTCCAAGCACAGGCTACCCATTCTCAACTGGTACTTTAATATTGTGTGATTTTTTTTTTTTTTGAGACAAAAAAAAACTCTGTTGCCCAGGCTGGAGTGCAGCAGTGCAATCTCAGTTCACTGCAACCTCTACCTCCCAGGTTCAAGTGATTCTCCTGCCTTAGCCTCTCAGGTAGCTGAGATTACAGGTGCCTGCCACCACATTTGGCCAATTTTTTTTTATCAGAGACAAAATAATTAGAGACTTTTGTATTAGAGACAAAGTTTCACCATGTTGGCCTGGCTGGTCTTGAACTCCTAACCTCGGGTAATCTGCCCACCTCAGCCTCCCAAAGTGCTGGGATTACGGGTGTAATACACATGCCGGTTCTGAAATTCTCTTAAAAGATGGCATATGTTGATATACATTCTCCCAAAATCTCTAGTAACCTGCTGATCCTCTTCTTTGTATTAATATAAATAATAGTTCATATTTATTGAACACTCCTTGTGATAGGTGTTTTTTAAGCATTATCTCATTTAATCCTCACAACAACTTGATGACAGATACTATTTTTCTCTTTTTTTCGCATTTACCGGTTTATTATGAGGGATAATACAAAGGCCACAGATGAAGAGATGCATAGGATGAGATATGGGGGAAGAGGTACAGAACTCCCATCCTCTACCTGAGCTCGACACCCTCTGGGAACCTCTGGGTATTCAGCCAGAAGCTCTCTGAACTTGGTCCTCTTGGGTTGTTATGAATGCTTCATGATGTTAGCATTCCATCCCTGCCAGGTACAGGGCAGGACTCTCTCTAGAATGAGGGTTTTATGTCCCATAGTCAGAAAAGTGGGGAAGATTAGAGTCCCGCCTTAGGGCAGGTGAAAGGAGGACAGGAGAAAGAGAGATTCTGTTTCCTGAGGCTGCCCCTGAGGCCCAATATTATAGCAAAAGATTGTAACAGGGGCTGTGGGAGTTGTGAGCCAGAAACCATGAAGGAAAGCATAGACGGATGGATGGATAGATAGATAGACAGACAGATAGATAGATAGATAACCTTTTATATATCTATATATAAACAGATCATAACACCACAGGCCACACCCCTGGCTTTTGAGCACAGATCCATTACATCAACAGAATATTCACAATAGTGAATAATTACTCCAGTCTATTGTATTGTATGAATGTCCCCCTGGGTGAGGCCATTTATGTTTGTTGGCTTTCTTGTAAGTTTTCGAAAGCAGGATTGGCCCGGGCAAACATATATCTTCACCTTTACAGGCATCTGGAATAATTGAACTAAGAGACAATGTTATCTCTTGCTCTGAGACCCTTTCAAGTTGTTAACGTAATGTTGGATTTCCCTCCATGTATAACTGATTTTTTCATTTATTTACCCTCAGCTATTATTAGTCTTCCTTTTTCCCATTTGCCTTTTTTTTTTTTTACCCAAACTTTTCCACCTTAGGAAGGAATATTAGTTTTGGCCATTGTGCTGGTCCAGATTCCTGGTAGCAATACTAGTCTGGCAAGTGCCTCTCTCTCCGTCCATTCCCATCCACAGAGGGTAGGGTTACATGAGTTCTAAACTGGTGAGCCACTTTTACTACTAAGCAATATAGCTGTATTCACTTTTAGCCCCAATTTGTCAGATGGAGCAAAATCACAATTCACTCCCATTAGGCCCATAGGAATTCTGACATAAAGTTTTAAAACATAGTTGCAGTTTCTTCATTACAGAAATCATCCCTGCTTCAGCACTTAGGTTGTAGCCCTGGTCCTAGGGCCCCTGCATCATGTGGGGAAGGCAAAAAAATTATTTTTAGATGATTTGAGAAAGAAAAAAAATTACAGTCATTAGCCAGCATACTCCACCCTTGGTAAAAATTGCATATTCATACCAGCAACAGATACTACTATTAACCTTATATTACAGAAGAAGGAATTTAGGATTAGAGACATTAAGTCATTTGCTACAGGTCACAGTTCGAGGAGCCAGGGCTCAAATAAATTCATTTCTGATTCCAGAAAAAAACACATTTTAACCACTAGGCAGCTTTGCATTCCTCTCAACAGGCATTTCTACATTGTCCCTGCTCTCTCCTGTAGCTCTCCAGGACTCCCACTTTCCAGTTCTTTCCAGCAAGTGTCCTTAACTTTCCACAGCAATGCAGGAGGAGAGATTGGCTGGAGAAACTGTTTACACCTTCCCCTTGCCCCACATTTATCAGTGTCTTTCTCCCAATATGTATGTGAGAATTGTCAAATCTAGATCCTCCTTTCTTCTTCTAGGTCTTGCATTCATTCTTTCCTTTAAGTTTAATCTCTCCCGACCAATGCTTGCTTGCCTGTCTGCCTGCCTACCTTCCTTCCTTCTTGCTTTCCTTTCTTTCTCTTTCTTTCTTTTGCTCACTCTCTCTCTCTCTCCTTCTTTCTTTCTTTCTTTTTGACAGAGTCTCCCTCGGTTGCACAGGCTGGAGTGAAATGGTGCCCTCTTTTGGCTTACTGCAACCTCCACCTCCTGGGTTCAGGCCATTCTCCTGCCTCAGCCTCCAGAGCAGCTGGGATTACAGGTGTGCACCACGACACCTGGCTAATTTTTGTATTTTAGTAGAGACAGGGTTTCACCATGTTTGCCAGGCTGGTCTCGAACTCCTGACCTCAGGTGGTCTGCCCACCTTGGCCCCCCAAAGCATTGGGATTATAGGCATGAGCCACTGTACCTGGCCCCTTACATACTATGAACATGGTCAAATTCTTTCTGATCTTAAAAAAAAAAAAATCACTAAGTTGTCCAGTCCTTCTAGCTACTTCCATTTTTCATGTTCATAGTCAAGCTTCATGGGACTAGTCTGTACCACTGGTGTCAATCCTCGAGATTCAGAGACCTAGGAGAACACAGGCCATGCCTGTCTTGCTTACTGTTCCACCAACCCACACTTCATGCTAAGCACAGTTCCTAGCCTAATAAGCATTTGTTAAAGTTTTGTTAAATTAAGGAAAAAATGCAGAGATGCATGGAAAAAATAAATAAGACTTTTATCACCAATAAGTTTTTGAAAGCTTTGGTAGTTCTGCTTCTTTTAAACCCAAACTCATTATCCCTTTCTTCATGTTTCCCTCTCCTTCTGTATTAGCTTCCCCTCCCTCATCATATATATGCAACAAGTCACCAGGTGAAACTATTACATCAAGCAAGCAAGCATGTGTAATATAAAAATAAACACATTTATATTTGTCTTCTACTCTCTTTTGAAATATTTCCACTGGGACTAGTTTCCATTTTATCTCTTGATTAAATAAAGGGCAAGACCCATGATTTTCTGGTCAATTTTAGTGATCAGCTGTATCACAACCCTGAAGGCTCAGTCTCCCAGGGACTGGTCTAAAGTCTTCATTCAGAAAAAGTGACTCTCTACTTACAGGAGATTTTTAAACCAATTATATGTGTATTAAACATATGCACATACACACATGTACATGTATACACATATATGCATATATACAAATACATGTGATATGTATGTTTAAATTAAATATGAACATAATATAAATCATATGTTTTATGTAAACATAGACAAATATGCTTTCCTATATGTAATGTACAATATATATATTGTTCACTTGATATTCTGGCTTTCTTGTGATTGCCTTGATTGCCTTATACTGAACCTGGTTTCTGTCTCTTGGTTCAGACCTTTTGGATTCATGCCTTTTAATGTGAATTTCTCCACAAGACTGTTTTTTATTTGTCTCCTCTTGCTCTATGCATCCAGGTCTATCAACCAGTTCCAATCTGTGGGCCCGGATCATCTTTGAAGGAGAGGGTATAGTTTCTACTCACTTGGGAGTGCTTTAAGGAAAGACATCATATCCATTTATCCCCCAAATGGACCTTTCCTCCTGGCATCCTAATGCTGTTCCCATCTTACACATGTGCTTTAGGACCCAGCAGAATCCTAAATTGTCAAGCCATATATTTTGAATCTGAAATGATAGACATGTGAAATATTAGATTGCACCAGATAATCAAAACTCAAGTTATACACCCCATCGTCTCTGCAATGGGAATGCCACAAATTCACTACTGAAATCCGCAATAACCAAATTGAGAGTTTCAGTATTAGAATTTTAGGTAGTTTTTCCCGCCCCTTCCCATAACACCCACTGATGGGCTTTCTTGTTACTCCTTGCGCATGCCCGCCCCCATCTATTCTACCCCCTGTCACTCACTATTTGGCATGAGTAACTCGGCCTCTGTTTGTGCCTAGGCTCATAATGTGGCAGCTGTTTTCATTACCATCTCATTATTTCACTGAGGGGGAGATGTTTCCATGGTGATGCTGAACTGCATAAGCAGAGATTTTACTACATTGAGCTTTTATCTTCTCAGTGTATTAGTTAGAGGGAACTGAGCTAGAACCTTTCCAATAGGAAAAGTGTTTGTAAATCTCCCTTCTGTTTCCTGTATCTGTCTGTGTTTTTTTTCAATGAAGGTATGTTGTAATTATGAATTCTTAACAGATGGGCGTTAGTAAAGAAAACTAATAGTTGTTTCTCTCTATTTTAATTAAATTGCCCTTTCAACATATTCATAGAAGCTTCCAGAATAGCATTACATAGGACAATTGACTAGCACAATTAATTTTTTTAAAATAGCTCCACCAGGAAAAGAGAATTTGGAGTCTTGGTAAAAATTCTGGATGTCAACTGGCCCAATTACTAATGTAATTATTGCTTGAGCTTTGATTGCTTCCAAAGTTGTCATTGCCTGGGGAAACAAAGGTCACAACAGCATTGAAATGATTATACGATACTTTTTTCCACATGTGAATGCGTGATACTTGCTTTCATTAATTGCTTTGTGCTTAATCCTACATTGCAGGAAAACTTTTAATACATAAGTTTAATACATTCCCCTTTGCAGTAAGCCTTCAATAATTTGATATTCAGTGAAAGTAAATCTGCCCATGACAGCAAATTCTTTTTCATCATTTGCTTTTGGACTTTTAGCCAAATCAAACCACATTTGTTGAACACTGAAGTTCTTAAGCACATATGTTCTTATTTAAGTACAAAGTACAAAGATAATCAAAGAGTTTAAAGTAAACAGCATTAATAGTGACAGAATTAGTAAGGGCACAATTAAGCAAATGCAGCAATAAGATAAATACATTGGATGAAACCAATTATGGCATGGAATTCAGTTAAACATAGATTTATCTATGACCTGATCCAATGGACTTTGATAATCAAAACAATACTACTTTCACATAATTATTGATATGTTAATGTTATTGCCATATTTTGGCAAATTTTCAACAAATGTAAGGAAATACGTGGATATGTGGTATATCAAAATTCAATGTAACAGAACATTTCTTCATCTTTTTTTTTTTTTTTTTTTTTTTTGTGTAGAGACGAAGGCTCACTATGTTGCCTAGGCTGATCTCAAACTCCTGAGCTCAAATGATCCTCCTGCCTCGACCTCCCAAAGTGTTGGGATTACAGGTGTGAGCCACTAGGCCTGGCCATAAAACATGTCTTGAGGAACTAGTATGTGTGTTAAACATGGTGGTAGGTTTTTTTTTTTCCCCCCAATATTTCTTCATTTATTTCTTACAGCAGCATAAAGTGAATATTACTATTTCCACCTGAATAATGATGAAGCCAACATTTAAGATGTGCAACTACTAGTCATATGTCAAATACCCAGTCAGTATTAGAAGTGGGGTTCAACTTCTGGTGTTTGTTTCTAATGTCTTACTAGAAGGAATTATGAAATTATGGTAGTCACTATTAGTCTCTGAATAAACTAGGAAAGTTTTTTTTGGTGGGGGACTTTCTGAACAATTACAGGGTGAGTGCATAATGGAAAAGCAGGGTAGATAGCAAAATCAAGCAGAAAAATCTTTTATAAGGAATTATAAATATTAATAAACAATATTCAACAATATCTTAGACAAGCACATCATATATTAAAATGAAAAAATGGTTTATAGTACATGAGAATTGGTTTGGTGGCCAGTTTGAGTACAGCTTTTCCTCTCCGTGAGTCCTCATTTAGAATCAAAGTACATTAGAATTGTTCTTTCCTGTTTATTCTAAACTGTTTCTATTTCAAGTAAAGTTCCACTTCTAGAAGAGTACATAAAATGTAACTCAAATATTCTCTTCTCTCAGTATTCAGGTATAATCCATAAAATACCATAACTTGTACACTTGAAATAACTGTAGAGTCAAGATATGATGATCTGGCCTAACTGACTCACTCGGCATTCAAATTTCTATTTCATTAACCTGCTGAGCTAGATTAAGTAAAATTTAGTCTCTGCTTATTATTATGTTTTTATTTACATTCCCTGTAACTCTATGTTTTCTAGCATTTAAATTAAAGAGAAATTTTGGAATCAATGGTTAAGATGAAGAAAAAGTTTATTAACATAGGGTTATCAGGATATTCTCAGGCCAGGATATTTCCAAAATAAGCAAGATGAAGCTAACACAACCAAAGTGTTCAGTCAAGTGTTTGTGGAATTGAGTCTTTTAGAAATTGTAATTATAGACAAAGCAGAGCTCCACTTGACTGCTAGCCAATTATCACCTGGTACTATTTTTATACAGTCTATTATTATCAAGAAATGTCTTTACGGAGAGTGAAAGTATAATGACCTTTCAGGCCGCTAAATGTGGATAAGAGCTCAATGTCAAAACAGATTGCTATGCCTCACCACATAGCTAGGATGAGAATTAATCAAAATTTTATGTGTGCAGATGGAAATGCTTAAGCCAGTTTTACATACCAATTACTGTTCAGTTCCAAAAACCTATAACTTGTTCAAGATTTAATACACACCGAACAGCCTCAGACCTCCTTGAAGAATAATAATTCAAACTTAATGTAGAATGTAAGTTGACTACTGTTTCTGTGTTCTTCAGTTTCTAAATTTTTCAGTTAAGATAAGTTATAATTCAAAGCCACTCAGGAGGTGCCTTTATAAAAGATGTTTTCTGCTGACTGGCCTTTTTACAAAGACTTATGCAGCATATTTTTAGTGATGTAGTACCGTTGCTATTACGGGGCCTGATTCTGCACTCCTTGTTCAGAATAAAAGACAGCTGAATTTAGGATCAAGAAGCAAGGTTTTATTATAGCATTTGTCATGGCTAAACCTTGGAAATTACAATCAATGAATCAAGTTCTGCAGGGCATTTTTTTTTCCCTTTTGGTGCTGTTGTTTTTGTTTCGTAAAGCTATTGATGTCGAGATCAAAGAATACATGTTACTATTTTTATTTTAAATAATCCTTTCTTACAGTATAAATAATGTATGCTTGGGATATGAAAATTCAAAAAAAGATTAAAATGAAAATAAAAATTACTTATAATTCTATCTGTCAGAAATAACCATTATTAACATTCTAGTATTTATATTATAATCTCATTAATATATTTTAAATAATTGACATTATATGCTAATATTAACAATTTAAAAATATTAACATCTTCTAGATTTTTAAAATTACAATGTATCATACCATAATTGTCTTTTAGTAAGTAATATATTTTGAATATTTTTCCATGCCTTCAATAAGTTATGGCCATGAAAATATTAAATACCAAATATAAAGTGTTCCATTTAATGGATCTTCAGGGTTTTTTTAGTTTTATTACTCCCTAAAATGTTTTGAAAAATTTAGGTGCCCCATTGCTAATTTTAAGTCAACTTTTAACTTTTTATCATGGGCTTAATAGTTTCAAAGTGTGCCATTTTCATGTTAAAATATTAATATCTTAAAACTGCTATAAATACTCTTAAATATAGCTAATGGAAACTATTATCATAGTGGTTGGATGCTATTGATCATGTGTTTGAGAAATACATCAAGATCTTTTAGTTGGAAAGTACCGTATGCATTGTTCCTTTTCCTCCCTATGTCATGTTTCCATACAACTACTCCACTAATTTTTATTCCAATGTAATTATTTTATGTTTAAAAGAATTCATTTTTTGAAAGTTTTTTTTGTTATATCTTTACGCCTTTTTGAAAAGAAACTACACACATGAAATGCACTTGAAGATTTATTTACTGTGGGTAACCATAGAGCTCTAAGTACTAAATTTTCTTTTGAGCCAGGCGTGGAGGTGCATACCTGAAGTCCCAGCTAGTCAGAGGGCTGAGACAGGAGAATCACTTGAGCCAAGGAATTGGAGGCTGCAGTGAACCACAATCATACCACTGCACTCCAGGCTGGGTAATAGGGTGAAACTTAGTCTTTTTTTTAAAAAAATTTTCTTTTAGATTGAGTTATGATTACACTTAATACTGAATAATTGATCAAATAATTCTAAACACACCATGCTTTTATAAAATATTATTAAACATTTAACGGTAAGATTTTATCAGAAATGCATGTCTTGATATGATGGATGTAAGTCTTTTTCAATAGAGTGTATATCGATGAATAAATCCACCTAACTTCTAAAATGAGACAAGTTTTAGTGGAAATTAACAAAATGATCACTAATAAGTGTATAGCTTATATAAGGTTTCTCCAAGATTGTTTCTAAATGCATTAATTTCAGAAGAATCTATAACACATTCCCTTTAAAGTCATCCAAATTGATTAATGATGTGATAGGAATAACAAAATAAACAAAGAAGTAGTTGACATGTGATGGTAAACAGGAGACTTATCCAAAGTTAAATGTGAATTTACAGTATTAATAGTATTTTAGCAAATGCTAATAAAAATATTTTCTTATGAGCCTGAGTGTATATTAAAAGACAAAAACCCACTAACTTACCTCTACCATTGTTGTTTCCCATCAAACTTGAGGCCCTCACTGGAAGTAAAAATGGAAGTTTTTATTAGGAAGCAAATGAGCTTGTACCAGATACATATATTAGCCAAAACTATGAGACACATGCTTTTGAGAGAAAAAGGCTTTATATTAAACCCGAATACCAAGGAGACAAGAGCAGACTCAAATTGTTTCCCCATTTGGGAGTCTGGAGCAAATTTATGAGCTTAGAGAGCAAGGAAAATGACTTAGGAATGTTGGTTTCACATGGTCTAATTGGAGGGCCTTATATTTGACCATTTATGGAAACATATGTTGAGATGGATTTCAGCCCCAGATCTTACAGGCCGCCCCACCCCTCTCTTCTGAAAAACTTCCGGTGTTCAGGTTCCTGTCATGTCCTGGTCTTTTTGGTTCTAAGTGGAGAATTCACTGTTTCCAGGTACTGTTAGAGCTCAAAGCTTTTTCTTTTTTTTCTTTTTTTCTTTTTTTTTTTTTTTTTTGAGTCGGAGTTTCGCTCTTGTTACCCAGGCTGGAGTGCAATGGCGCAATCTCGGCTCACCGCAACCTCCGCCTCCTGGGTTCAGGCAATTCTCCTGCCTCAGCCTCCTGAGTAGCTGGGATTACAGGCACGCGCCACCATGCCCAGCTAATTATTTTTGTATTTTTAGTAGAGACGGAGTTTCACCATGTTGACCAGGATGGTCTCGATCTCTTGACCTCGTGATCCACCCGCCTCGGCCTCCCAAAGTGCTGGGATTACAGGCGTGAGCCACCGCGCCCGGCCCGCTCAAAGCTTTTTCTATTGCACACGCTGGGACAACATGACTTGCAGTTTGGGGCTGTATTATACTTGAAAGGTAACTCAACATTTCATTATTAACAGAGTAGACTTAGTAGATATGCGTTTGGGCTGGTCTTGAAATAACTATCTCATTCCTCCTTTAAGTCATTTTGAAAAAAGTAACAGAGACCCAAATGGTGTTTTGATTAAATAAGACCCAAATGATGTCTTCATTAAATGAGGCTTCGCAGGTACCAAAATTTTGAATTGCCTTTTGTTTGACAGTCCATTGTCTTTATACAATCTGAGGAAATGCTCAGGATGGGTAAAAGGCATGCCTTTCTTTGGTAAAGTGGACAAAGGCATTAGTGAAAAAGGAGGTGGAAAAGGAAAACAGACATGGTAATTTGACCATAGCACACTCTCAGGGTACATCAGTTTTAGGGAATAAAAGTCATTAAAAAATGAAGATCTGGAAATTGATTTTCTTAAAACTATCATTACTTGTTTGTGTTCCATGAAGAGCACCTTCGAGTATCCCCAAAGATACTAAACGCTGGGTAGGACATCATTGGTGTATTGGTTCCTTAATAGTAAACCATCACAGTTAAGACCCTCCCCTCCCCCCCATCTCTACAAAAATGCTTTTAAAAAAACTAGCCAGTTGTGGTGGTGCATACCTATAATCCCAGCCACCTGGGAGGCGGAGTTGGGAAGATCACTTGAGCTCAGGAATTCAAGGCTACAGTGAGCTATGATTGTACCACCCTACTCTAGCCTGGGCAAAATACTGAGACTCTATATCAAAAAACAAAAATAGGCCAGAACTGGTGGCTCATGGCTATAATCCCAGCACTTTGGGAGCCCAGAGTGGGAGGATTGCTTGAGTTCAAGTGTTCAAGACCAGTCTGGGAAACACAGGGAGACCTCATCTCTACAAAAAAATTTAAAAAAAAAAAAAAATGTAAAACATTAACCTAAATATATTAAGTCATTAATAGTAAATCATATTTGTTTTTAAGAAAGCTACTCAGAGGAAATTCCAACATCCTAGATTTACTTACATATTTATCTAAATTAAAAAAAATTCAACAATAAGTTTATGGCTGGTAGAGACTAGCTCAGTACCCAGGGCATATTTGGAAACCCATGAGGCCCAGAGAGGGAAATGATTCTTCACATGCCACCTAAATACTTAATAGTAATGGAATAATGAAGATTGGAAACCAAAAGCCTTTTTTTTTAATGAATCATAGAGAAATTCTTTTTCATTTATTCTTTAAAGCTCGGCCTAAATATAGTTTCAAACAGGAATTTAAAAATTGCCAACAGCCTCATGCTAGGAAATTAAACTAAATTTCACAGAACCTGTATTTTAGTGTCATCACCCATATTCATTTATTCTTCATGGCTTTTTATCAATGTCTGTTTCCTTACTTTCTGCCTTTGCAACTTGCCGTCTTGGTATTTGGTGTCTTTAACTTCTGCACTCCTCAAAACTGGTCTGAGACTTTCCCTGTCATGTATAGTGCTTATCTTGACAATTGTGTTTGGGGTTCTTCTTGGCCTCAAGAAGACTGGGCCCAGGTAGGTCATCTGAATCAAGGAAGCCCTGAAGACCGTCTACAAGTGTTGTTGAGCTTCACTTATGCCACATTTTACTAATGCTTTATGCTTCTTCATTACTTTTATTTTTTTCATGGCCCTTTCTGTGCCTCATGACCTTTCTTTGCACATCACTTCAGCTTCAGTCTCACTGCCTGATTCCTTCAATATTTACAATTGCAATTTAATTAGAGCAAAACTTTGATTGACCCAGCTTGTTTCTGCCTGGTTAGGGATTTTGATGCCAAACTACACTGAGCCTGTAGATCAGAAGCTCACACTTGTTACAATCAGATTTGGTGAAGGTGCGCCATGTTGATAGAGGTTTGGGGCTGTCCCTTCATAAAGGTGGCAAGTGGAACAAAATTTCTATAGAACACAGCCATGTCCTGAAAAATATTGTTCTGCATCTTGATTTTTAAAAGATACAGTATATTGTGAACATTCTTTCATAATATTTTTCTATATTGTTTTAATGCAGTAGCTCCCAAATGATATTGCACATTGTATCTGGGGAGCTTAAAACAATAACAATGCCTCATCCCCAGAAATTATAATTTAATTTTCATGGAATATGACCTGGTCTTTAGAATTTTTAAAAGATCCCCAGGTGATTTTAAATTGCAGACAACTTTAGAAACCCCACATTAATGGCAGCTGAGTGTTATTGAATAGAAGCAGTATAACTTATTTAATGAATATTTTCTCAATGGATTTATTTTAAGGTGGTTGTTAAGTTTTCACTATTTTTAACAATACTATCAAGAACATTCTTTTAGCAAAAATTTTCAGCACAATTATGGTTATTTAGAGCAAATTTCTACTACCGAAATTATTGAATTAAAAAGTATGACTATTCCAAATTGCCCTCAAAAAGGATTCACTAATTTATACTTTTGCAAATGATTTATGAATATTTTCCTACTCCAAGCTAATATTGAGTATTTGTTAATTTTTTCTATTTGATAAGTAAAAAAATAGTATGTTTTCTTTGATTTCTTTGCATTGTAGGGAGTTTAAATTCCACTCCCTCTTCAGTTTACTTTGCCCTTTTATTTTTTCTTCTGTGAATTATTTATATTTGGGTTTTTTTGTTCATTTTTCTCTCAGGTAATCATCTTTTGTCTCATTTATTTCATTCTACATACTAACACTATAGATTCTTTGTCACATACGTTATACATATTTCTAGCTTGTTGCTTGCCTTCATTATTACCTTGCCATTTTTTAGAAAGTAAAATAATTTAATGTTTTTTATTATTTCAATTTTTTGGTGTCAATGTCTCCACTTAGAAAAAAAAAACCTTTTATTATTACTTTTACCACCTTTAAAAAAATACCCTTTGTAAGACTACAATTATTTGTTATATTTTAAAAGGAAAGAAAATTGACTAGTGTGGTATGATCTTTATCACAAATAAATGAAACCTAGACCAATGTAACTGGTTTGTATTATTGAACCATTGGTTGCATCCAAGTCTTACTAGAAGCATACACTAAAAAACACAAAAGACATGAAAAAGTTTAACCTCATCAAAAGTGTTTCCTTATTGCAACACCCCTGAAATGGAAACACTGGAATTTTCCTGGGTATACAGTAAGTATACAATAGGAAAACTGATGGCAGAATAAAGCAGATAATGTTCAACTGAAGACCATCTTGCTTATTTTATTTCATAAACAAATTCCCAAATATAGACTTTAAAAAGGAGTTTGTTTCCATAGTGGTACCCTGGCATTTGTATTTGTCTGTAATGTAACTGTAGCTATAGTTCTCAAGTTCTGTGGAAAGTTAGCATTAAATTCCTGGTTAAAGTTACTCTAGAAGAATTGTGTTCATTACAGCATGTCTTTGAACCAACTCAAATATCCTTATAGTTGTCCTTCAGTTTATGATGCTGAACGTATGGTGCTTTAGCCCTATAAGAAAATGGCAAAGATGAGATTGCCTTGTAGTCTCATTTAGACAGTTAATTTTATCTTTGTTTTCTCAAGTCACATTTCATTGTGTTTCTCAATGGTGCACAACTAATTGGCTCTTATCACAGTTACATTACCTTCAAAGGCAGATAAAATTAATGCAAAGTAAAAGATCACTACAATCAGAGATATCTGGTTAAAAGGGAGACAGGCTTGCATAAAGTGGCTGCAGAATCTACAGAAGAGTCTGGCAGAATAATAAATCATGACTTTCTCCAGGTTATCGTCTTGTGCTCTAGTTCATTATTTTGTTTCATTTGTTTTAACCTTGAATTGTCCCTACTACATCTGCTCTGCTGTGATTAATTCTGCTCATGGAAATAAACTGTGGAAGGGCAATGCTGTATTGCATGACTAATTAGCTACCAAATTATGTCCATAAATTAACATTTTGTTTTTATTCATTTAAATAAGTCAAAGTTGTCAAAATTTATTTTGTGTAGATCACTATAATATCAATTTATATTTGTAACCTTTAACTGGCTCAGTTTACTTACTTTCTGGTCAACTAATTCTTAAATGGTTTTGTATGTTAACTTTCCTAAAATGAGCATAGTTTGGTTATTGTGTCTGCACAAGAGGAAGAAAGTTTTTTCAGTTAAGCTGTACCTCTCATCAGACTCTCTGCCGTAGCCTGCTGCTTCCTCAGCTCCCACTTGTCCCCAGTCCTGGCCACAGCTCCTCATCCTTTTTCTATTGGTTATATGAAAAGGATCACTATTGTAAAAAACTAAATCTTAATCACAAGAATCTTCTAGGAGTTCTATCAAGAGGAAAGACATTTTTAGGTACTGAAGAAAGAGACCAAGCCACTTTAAAAAAAAAAAAAAATCTCCACCTAAAAAAGTCATTAGGACCAAGCAGACTCTCAGCAAACTTTAGAAGTCCACTCAAGAATGCTGTATGAAAGAGCAATATTAGATATTATTTCATATTCAGAAATGATGAGAAATGCTTCTATATATTCTGTGACATTGCCTTGCTTGTTTCCATAGACATTTGAAGAATATGACTTAGTCTTTCTAGAACACTGTTTCATAGATTTTATTTTAATAAAAGCATTTAGCCCTTTTTCAGTAAGAAGGCACTGCCTGCCACCTCAGGAAACTGAATAACATGTCACAAGCCCTCAAGTTAATTTCACAAAGCTCTCCTAGTGGCTGTCCTTGCCTTTTATGTAGGGTGGTGGGGGAGCCGGCTCACTAGACCCAGTTGTGCAAAGCTCTTCCCAATTTCTTGTGCAAAGCTCTTCCCAATTTTTTGTTCACTGAGGGTACATTGGTAGCTTGAATTTAGCAATGAAAATCTTTATTCCACAGAAATTTTCTAAAACTACAAATCAGGACTTTAATTTTCCAGAGAGTTGGTTGCTAAACATTTACCAGCACTCCACTGTTTAGAGGTGAGGTAAATGGTGCTAGAAATGGCTATCTTTTCTTTTCTTCTTCTTCTTTTTTTTTTTTTTTTTGAGACAGAGGCTTGCTCTGTCTTCAAGCTAGAGTGCAATGGTGAGATCTTGGCTCACTGCAACCTCTGCCTCCCAGGTTCAAGTGATTCTCCTGCCTCAGCCTCCAAAGTAGCTGGGACTATAGGCACACACCACCATGTTCAGTTAATTTTCGTATTTTTAGTAGAGATGGGGTTTCACCACACTGGCCAGGATGGTCTTGATTTCTTGACTTTCTGATCTGCCTGCCTCAGTCTCCCCAAGTGCTGAGATTACAGGCCTGAGCCACCATGCCTGGCCAGGCATGGCTCTCTTATGGTACCTTTCCAGTTTAACTCTTAACTAGTTCATAGTAGATCTTTACATTTATATTTTCTCTCTCCCTCCCCTTACCCTCTCTCTCTTCCTAGAAACATAGCTCATCATCTCAGGTTTCCTTAATCCTCAGCCCTGTTTGAAATAAACATTGTAGAAATTCATGTTTGAAATAAATACCCCTGAAAATCTCTGAGTTAAATGATCAGGAGAGAATTATTCCCAGGCCTTTTAACTTAGCTGAGTCAAGTACCATCCCAGTTATCACTCCAGTCAGGTTTCCACAATGATAACATATGTCTCTGCTTTACATGGGAAGCACCACCTTATGTCTTCCTTGATACTTGGATAGTTTTGACAGAGGAAAGCACCACATTGTTGAATCATGATATCATATGTAATGGAATCACTCCTTAGCTTAGTGACCAATGTGTTTTCAATGCAAAAAAAATATTTGTCTATAGCGCACTTTTAAAATCAACTGTATTTATGTTATCAGTCTATTTTATGCCTTCTATCCTTTTTCTAAGCACCGTAAGAAATTTAAAAAGTGGAGCAATGGTCATTTCTTACAGGATCCTTCCAATCCTCCTATGAACGGCAGGACTTACAAAACATATGAAGCAATTAGGAAAGAATTAATTACTAAACTGTTTAAAAAAATACTGGGTCAATGTATGAAAGAGCTGGAGGGGCCAGAAAAAACTTTGTGTTGGGATTTTTACTGGAGCTTGCCTTTGAGCAATGAGTAGAACTGGAACATGCAGGGAAGAGGAAGGAGGGTAGTTTATGTGGAACCAGCAGCATAGAAAAGGACTTGGCCTATGAGCTAATTGTATCTGACTCTCAGGAATTATTGGGAAATTTGATTGGATAGACCATGGTTTTATGGGGCCAACAAGTTTATATGCCCACTGCAGTTATAAACCAATACACTGAGACAGAAGGGCTTGCAGCAAAGAAAGAGTTTAATAATCACAGGGTGGCTGAGTGAGGACATAGGAGGAGACCCTCAAATCCATCTTCAGAAGGAGTTCAGAGCTGGAGTTTTTAAGGGAATCATGGTGGGCAAGGGGCTGAAAATTGGGGTCAGTGATTGGCCCAGGTAAGGGGTATAAAATCATCAGGACGTGAAAACTGCATTATTTGGTGAGTAAGCATCTCATGGGGTCCTTCAGCTGACGTCGGTAGTTTCACTGGTATGCAGGACCTGAATGAATATCTCAAAGGGAAAACTTAACTTTTCATAATATTCAAGTTGCTATCTGTAGAGCGGTTAAGGGAACTGTAATCCAGAGTCTATGTGATTCTAGGACAATAGGCACCACACAACTAGGAGGAAGCAGGTCAGAAAGCAAGCTGAGCTAATGATTAATGCTGAATGGGCTGCAAACTTGGTTTATTTTAGTTTCTCCTCTTCTCTTCCTCCCTAATTAATTTTATAAAGTTTATAAGGATAGTTTCACTGGGAGGTTCTTCTTTTTTTTTTTTGAGACAGAATTTTGCTCTTGTTGCCCATGCTGGAGTGCAATGTTGCGATCTTGGCTCACTACAATCTCCGCCTCCCGGGTCCAAGTGATCTCCTCCTCAGCATTCCGAGTAGCTGGGATGACAGGCATCTGCTGCCACACCCGCCTAATTTTTTGTATTTTTGGTAGAAACAGGGTTTCACCATGTTGGCCAGGCTGGTCGCGAACTCCTGACCCAAAGTAATCCCCCCACCTCGGCCTCCCAACAGCCAAACAGAAGAATTTTTCAAATGCAGTAGGCAATAGAAAATGAATATTGGGCTTTTGAACATCAGAATAATGAGAATAATGATGCCTTTGAAGGTTACTACCAGCATTATGTAGGAGAAAGTGTGTGGATAAGTATTAGTGGCAAGGGAATAGGTAGAAGTGACAGGTTAACCTTGTTAGCAAGCACATGGGACCTCAGCAGGAAGCTGGTCAAGGCCAAAACTGGATGAAGAGTTACTCACAGTGGCAAAGATTAGGGTATGAGAAGTGAGAGGGTGGGCCCAGTGAGGTCAGATGGGGGCTCCAAAAGCAGAACACCAGAAAGACACAGCAAACTTGGGCATGATACCAGCAACTGCCAGCATCAGAAGGCTGGATTTGATGAGCAGATACATGACTGGAAATTTAGATAATGATGCAAGAGAGTTGAGCAGATGTGACAATGCAGTAGGTGCAAAAGAAACCAGCTTCTCCTCAGGAAAGGACATAGGCACTAGGACTAGCAAGTTTCTAAGGTCTTCAAATTACCTGGGGCTCATGGTAGGGCCACAGTCCAAATGGGGACGAGGGCACAGAGCTGATAGAATACAGAGAAAAAAAGTGAATAAAAGGGAAAAGCTATTCTAATAGCTAACATAAGAGGGGGAATCAGAAGGGGCCAACCCAAGAAATGCTCAGACACCCGAGGCTGGGTTCTTATATGGCAGACCTTGGGCTTAGCCACATTGGTGGTAAAGGAGAAACAGAGGGCATGTGGAATCATCACTGTGGGTAGCTGTCCCATTGCTGTGATTAATTTAAAACCTACACCAGGTTGCAGATTCAAAGGTTTTGATCCTGCTTTTGTTAGGATTTGTTGAGAAGCTAGAAAGTTTCTTTGAGAATAGCCAAGGAAGGGGAGGTTAGAGACAACAAATAGGGGTTGACCTTTGGAGCTGGTGCAATACGGCAGGTAGCAACAGCCTATAATTTAACTTTTTGATATTTTGGCCTATTGATACATGTTTTGAGGAAGTACACATGCTTGAGGAGTAGAGGCAAGACAAAATTACAAAATTTGGGAAAACTTGTCAGGTGTACACATTCAACTTCAGTATAATTTTGAATAACTGTCATGTTTAGGAAATGCATTTTCTTATTTATTTAGATTTCTGATTACTTGAGTTATTTAGAAAACATTTTTGGGCATAAGTTTTTCCTACATCTGTTTTTCTTGGGTTAGCTTAACTTTCCTGCCTTATCATTATATATAAATCAGTATTTCTTCAATAATTGAAGACTGCACATTACTCACAGTCATTACTCTTTAATGAAGAAATATAAAGTTTAGTTGTAGACAATACTTTATTAACTCCAGGACAAACATATTTGTAAACGAGGCCCCAAATTCAGCTTTTCTCATCTACTGTGAGAATTCAGTACACCATACTGATGATGTTGAGGGTCCCCTTTAACTCGAAGGGACTTTGATTCCATGGTTTCCTTACAAGTCTAGGGCACATGCCCATATACATTAAAAAGGTTACTCAAATATTTTGCTTGTTTGACTATATATTAATTGTTAAACTTTACATAAATACTATTTTAGGATAGCTATTAAAATTCCCATGCTATATCACCCAAATTCTGTAACCAAATAGAGGCACACACAGAAAGTCTTATAAGTGAGTCAGCTAATGGAGGGAGATTTCTGTTTCAAGTAAACAAAAGGAGAAAATCTGGACTTTATTTCATGTCCACTTAATGTGACCAAAACTGTTCTAGCTGTTTCACACATGTTTATATTAAATTGCAGCAGTTGTGTGAGATATTTTGTCTCTTGCAGAAATGAAGAATCAGAGATTCAAAGACATATATTTATTGGTTAGTAATATAGCTGGTAACACAGCTAATATTATAATACTATACAGCTAATGGACTGTAATACAGCTGTACAGTAATATAGCTGGCACAGCCAGAATGAACCTTAAGCTCTAATTCTAAAACTCATTTTTGTTTTCACTGTCCCTCTGTATATATAAACGTCTGTATATGTAAACTTTTGTAAAAGAAATTACCGAAATCCATTTTTTTCCAGATACTGCAGTTGCGACATTTACATCAGTATATATTGCCGAGTTAATAAGTTTAACTGCATAGATCAACCCAAGCTTTTTTAAATATAATAATTTAGTATTTTCCCAAATAAAAATCAGCTAAGCTCTGGTCTAGGGATAACCTTACGAGAAGGATGGCATTTAAGTTTCACCTTCCATGCTAGGTCTTATCAATTGACAGTGGCTGCCTGGATACCTGCATGGAGAAAGAATCTGAGGTCATGTCTCGAGTCAGCAGGAAGGAATTTTAGGGTCCATGAGAGATGAAGGCCATGGTCACAGGAGGGGAAAGTAGCAGCTCAAGCATTGGCCAGAACTGCCACAGGTATTATTAAAGTAGTATGTGTTTTGGAATGTTAGTGCTCGAAACTGTCTTCTGCACTCAAAATTATCTCGATCAGTCTTGTTTTTGAGGCTTATTGTTTCCTAAGCTTGCCTGATCATAAGAACCATTGAGACAATTGTTTAAAAATATTGTTTCCAGGCTGGGTACGGTGGCTCATGCCTGTAATCCCAGCACTTTGGGAGGCTGAGGCAGGCAGAACACCTGAGGCTGGGAGTTCCAGACCAGCCTGACCAACATGGAGCAACCCTGTCTCTACTAAATATACAAAATTAGCCGGGCGTGGTGGCGCATGCCTGTAATCCCAGCTACTTGGGAGAATGAGGCAGGACAATCACTTGAACCCAGGAGGTGGAGGTTGCAGTGAGCCAAGATCACACCATTGCCTGGGTAACAAAAGCAAAACTCCGTCTCAAAAAAAAAAAAAAAAAGGTATATATATATGTGTGTGTGTATGTGTGTATATATATATATATATATATATGTATGTATATATACATAGTTTCCCAATCCTCTTATCTGAAGATTCAGGAAGTCAAGAGTGGGAGGCCAGGAATTTGATGACTTGCCAAATTTGGTAATGTATGAGTTGCCAGTGTTTTCAGAAAGCCCCTGTGAAAGACAAAAATTCGTATTAGTGAGGAATAATTTAAGACATAATTTTCCTAGTAGAGACTTGAGCATTAATAGGCAAGGAGGAAACAAAAGATCAATTCGAGGCTGGGTATGGTGGTACACTCCTGAAATCTTATCGCTTTGGAAGGCTGAGGCAGGAGAATTGTTTAAGCCCAGGAGTTCAAAACCAGTCTGGGTAACATAGTGATACCCCTCTCTCTACACAAGAAACTAATTTAAAAATTAGCCAGGCATGGTGATAGTCCTGTGGTCTCAGCTACTCGGAAGGCCAAGGTGGGAGGATTGGTTGAGTCCGGGAGATTGGGGCTGCAGTAAACCATGACCTACACCAATGCATCCCAGCCTGGGTAATAGAGTGAGACCCTCTCTTGAAAAAAATTAAAATAAAAAGGTCAATTTGATGGTGACTGACTGGAGATAGAGAAGTTCAGAGTGTGTGATAGCTTATCTACATTATCTGACTGCTCCAACTTGCTGACTTAATCACATTCTTCTGTGCTTCTTGCTCACTCTACTCCAGCCACACTGGTCTTCTTTCTGTTGCTGTAAGGCATGCATGTTCCCACCTTAAAGCCTTTGCTCTTGCTGTTCTTCCCTGCATCTTATGCTATGCCTGGAGACCTTCATAGGGCTGGTTTCCCTTCTTCCTGAACTGGTAGGTTATTAAGAGGAAAAGCCAAATGGTAAGTGTATTAGTCAGTTCTCATGATGCTAATAAAGACATATCTGAGGCTGGGTAATTTATAAAGGAAAGAGGTTTAATAGACTCAAGTTCTACATGGCTGGGAAGGCCTCACAATCATGGTAGAAAGTGAATGAGGAGCAAAGTCCCATCTCACATGGCAGCAGGCAAGAGAGCTTGTGCAGGGGAACTCCCATTTATAAAACCATCAGATCTCATAAAACTTATTCACTACCACAAGAAGAGTATGATTCAGTTGTCTCCCCCTGCCCCAGTCTTGATATGCGGAGATTGTTAAAATTCAAGGTGAGATTTGGGTGGGGACACAGCCAAACCATATCAGTAAGCGAGGAAGAAGAAAAGCACAATTTTAAGTCTGTGAAACAGACACTACTCATTGCCTATCCCACAACCGGAGACTCTTCAATGTTACAAAAAAGGAGACTCCCTTCCTGTGCCCTAAGCAGTGAGTTATGCCAGTCATTATATAGCATTTGCAATGAAATCAAGATGGAAAAAAATTAATGGTTTTCGTAGAAAAGAAAGAAACTGATGCATATAAAAACAGAAGAAGAAAGTCACCAGTTGCATGATAATTAATCAGGATAAAATGTGTTACTTAAAACAATTCAATCACTGCCTTATCTTTTCTCATTCTTACAGAGTACTCATAAGTAAAATCATCTGACTGTTATCTTTGAAATAGAATTAGGATTTGGGAGGCATCTTAATAAACACTAACTGAAGCCACTCTGAAGAAAACATCATTAATCATGTCATCTGATAAGAGATTCTGTCAGCATTACATTTAGAAATTTATACCCAGACTAAATTCTTGTAAACAACTCTTGTGTGCATTAGGGATTAGAAAAATGAAGGCTTCTTTGTTTACTACAACACTAAAAAAATATTGTTTAGGCCTAATTTCTCAAAATGGAACCCACCCAGGTACATGCATTTTCCCAATTGCAGAATCTTTCCAGTACAGTTCAGTTTGCACAATGCTCCTGAATTCTCTTTAGAAAGTACTATTTTCACTCAGCGCTGTGGCTCACACCTGTAATCCTATCACAAGGGAGGCACATCACTTGAGGCCAGGAGTTTAAGACCAGCCTGGGCAACATGGTAAAACCCCATCTCTACTAAAAATACACTATATTAGCCAGGTGTGATGGCACACACCTGTAATCCCAGCTACTCCAGAGGTTGAGACACAAGTATCACTTGAACCAGAAAGGCAGAGGTTGCAGTGAGCCAAGATCGGGCCACTGCATTCCAGCCTGGGCGACAGAGAGAAACTTCATCTCAAAAAAAAAAGAAAGTACTGTTTTCATTGCATCAGCCATCTAAGGAAAATCCACTTAAAAAGCTACAAGGGCTCCTCATTGCTTTTTTAAATACATCAAAAAATCTTTATGCTGGTATTTAAGACGCCTACTGAGTTATTTCTAGGTTTACCTATCATTAGGTAAGGTTTATATCAATTTTTAAAAATCAGCCAAAGCACAATATCTATTTAGTACTCTATTAGTTTGTTTAGAATTTATTCCTGCTGAGATGGTTGGCTAGATCTATGAGTCACACACTTAATTTCTTCAGCAAAAGGTTATCTAGCCACACCCTTGGCCTTCTAACCAGAGCATGATTTTCTAACACTGAATTTCCCAATTTTCACATTCTTTGCCATCTGGATAGGCTAAGAATATCGACAAATCATCAAGTGCGGTTCCTGTTTACTTAATTGTTCCTTCCACATTTATAACTTTCCTCTCCCCTTTTGCTATAAGCAGCAAGGAGGAACCAGGCTGCATCTTCAACACTTAGCTTGGAAATCTCAGCTAAATATCCAAGTTTATCACTTAGAAGTTCTGACTTCCACCCAACAGTAGAACACAATTCAGTCATGTTTTCTGCCACTTATGAACAAGGACAGCCTTTCCTTCAATTTCCAATAACATACCCCTCATTTTCTTTTGTGGCTTCACTGGAAGCATATCTAATGTTGATATTCCTACCAACAATCTGTTTGCGAGGATACATGTATTCTCTAAGATGAGAGAAGCTTTCTTTATCATCCTCTTCCTTCAGAGCCCTCACCAGAATCTCTTTTAACAATTCTATTTCTACCAACAGTCTCTTCAAAGCAATTTAGGCTCTTTCTTTCATATACCTCAACATTCTTTCAGCCTCTACCCATTACCCAATTCCAAGGCACTTCCACATTCCTACGTATTCTGCATAGAAGGACTCCACTTCCTGCTACCAGAATCTGTATGAGTTTCTTGCGGCCGGCAAGGCGGGGAAAGGGGCAGGGCAGTTACAAATTACTATAAACTGGGTGGCTTAAAACAACAGAAATTTATTCTCTAGAGGCCAAAAGTCTAAAATCAAGGTGTCAGCAGGGTTGGTTCCTTATGGAGATGCTGAGGGAGAATCTGTTTCTGGTGTATTTCCTAGCTTCTCGTAGCTGCTGGAAATCCTTGGCATTTCCTGGCTTGTAGGTGTTACTCTAATCTCTGCCTCCATCAATGACTTTCTCCTTTGTGTCTTTGTCTCTCCAATTTCCTTTTGCCTGTTCATTCCTGTAATAGTATTTAAGGCCCGCCCTAAATCCAGCATGATCTCACCTCAAAATCCTAAACTTATTTACATCTGTAAAGACCTTTTACCTAAATAAGGTCACATTTATAGGTTCTGGGGGTTGTGATTTGGATATATCCTTTTGGAGGCCACTATTCAGCCTACTATCCCTCTTGCTCTCCAAATTTCTTGTCTGTCCACATGTATAAAACCTGTTCACCTCATCTCAACATCTCCAAAAGTCTCAAGCCATAATAAAACTAAGTCCCAAATCTCACCTAAATATCAGCAGCCAAAAGTGTCAAATCTTGTCCTCTAAATCAGGTATGAGTGAGACTATCGGTTTAAATTATCATTGGGCAAAGATTCCTCTCTATCTCTGGATCATGAACATAGAAAACAAGTTATCTACTTCCAAAATACAAGAGTGGGACAGGTATTGCATATCCTTATGCATGAATTGTGTTTATAATATATATTCTTACACATTCCTATTCAAAAAGAGAGAAATTGGAAGGAATAAAAAGGTCGTCAGTCCTAACTCTGAAATCTAGTAGGACAAATTTAATTAAGTTTTAAGACCTAAGACTAATTCTCTGTGGTTTGATGCTTGCTATAGACAAAATGTTTATGTATCCCCAAAATTTATATGTTGAAATCCTAACCCATAATATGATGGTATTAGGAGGTGGAAATTTTGGTGGACAATTCGGTCATAAGGGTGGAGCCCCCATGAATGGGTTTAGTGCCCTTATAAAAGAGACCCCCAAGAGTTCCCTACCCCTCTGTCATGTGAGGACACAGTGAAAAGACAGCTGTCCATGAACCAGTAAATGGACCCTTACCACACATAGAATCTTCTAGCACCTTGACCTTGTACTTTTCAGCCTTCAGAGCTGTCAGAAGTAAATTTCCGTTGTTCATAACCCACCAAGTCTGTGGTAGTTTATCACAGCAGTCTGAGTGGACTAAAACGATACTCCACTTGCTGGGGGCACAGCTCCAGGCTCTGAGTCTGCGACAATGGCTCCGTTAGCCTCTGGGACTATGGCAGTAGCTTATTCTGCTTCTGGATTGTCCTCAGCAGCCCTAGCTGGCCTCTGCACCACTCTGCTCTTAGAGTCATTCATTCCTTCCCTCAAAGGGTAGCACGTATTTGTAGCTGAGTATCTTTGTCTGTTTCTGGCTGTAGAATCCCAGAAGTCTTCTGAGTTTGGGTCAGGAAGATGTCCTGTGGACCAAAACAGCTCAGTTTCCAGGGATCACCATAGATATGCCCACTAGCCCAGGTTCCTGTCACTCAGTCATCAGAGGCTACCTTTATTGTGCCCTTTATTCCTGGTGGGAGAGGGAGAAGTGAGCTCCCTGGGTTCCAGTATTTATTTGGTATACCTGAGTTTGGGGCACCCTTTTTTTTAATTTTTACAAAGCTTCATTGAAATTGTACATCAAGGTGACAGTAATTCAGTGTTTTGAAAGCAGTAACAAAAAAAAGGGTGCCCCAAACTCAGGTAAACCAAAGAAATACTGGAACCCAGGGAGCTCACTTCTCCCTCTCCCACCAGGAATAAAGGGCACAATAAAGGTAGCTTCTGATGACTGAGTGACAGGAACCTCGGCTAGTGGGCACATCGGTGGTGATCCTTGGAAACTGAGCTGTGTGTAAAGAAGTCTGTTTTGGTCCACAGGACATCTTCCTGACCCAAATCCAGAAGGCTGCTGCAAGTTCTACATTCCTTTTAGAATAAGCAACAGCAACTGCTGCAGCCTTGCCTGCTAACTAGGGGCAGAGGTCCTGAGCAAGGTGATATAGGACCTTGTAAAATCACACTGTGTGGCTTTACAGGTAGGAAGTTTTCATGGTTAACACTGTCACCTTATTATGTCTGGAATATAAAGCTGGACAACCTGCTGGCTGACTGGTCAGTCCTCAGGATCATCCAGCTCAGTGGAGAAATCCAGCAGTGGGTTAAAAAGTCTGTTCTGAGAACACATTATTAGTGAGCAGAGTTTATGTGATTTCTAGTCGTGGTGACTTAATAAACTGCCTTAAGGCTGCACAGCAAGCCACCTCTGCTTACAAACAGTGCTTAGTGCATGTGACTGTAATAAACAATTGTTTCAATCTTATCTTTTATGAGTTGTGAGTTTTATATCCTTCTTAAAAAGGCTTTCTCAGACGGGTGCAGTGGCTCATGCCTATAATACCAGAACTCTGGGAGGCTGAGTCAGGAGGATCTCTTGGGTCCCAGAGTCCAAGACCTGCCTGGCCAACATCATGAAACTCCATCTCTACTAAAAATACAAAAACTAACCAGGTGTGGTGGCATGCACCTGCAGTCCCAGCTACCCGGGAGGATTGTTTGATTCCAGAGAAGATAGAGGTTGCAGTGAGCCGAGATCACTTGCCACTGCACTCCAGCCTAGGCGACAGACGGGAAAAAAAAGGCCTTCTGCACTATAAGAGTATATGTGATTCCACATTTTCTTCTTGTGCTTTACAATTCTGTTTTTTTTTTTTTTTCTTTTTTAATAACCATTCCTCTGGAGTTTATTTTTGTGCATCATTTAAGGTTGAGATAAAACTTTGGTTTCCCAATCAGTAGCTAGTTATTTGTCCCTATTGATTGATCAGTGCCATATTTATCTATAATATATACCAGTTTTATCATATGGATTCATATTTAATGTGATGCTTTTTTTTTTTTTGAGAGATGAGGTCTTGCTGTGTTGCTCAGGCTGGTCTCTTAACTTCTGGGTTCAAGCAATTCTCTCATCTCAGCATTTCAGCCTCTGGAGTAGCTGGGACTATAGGCATGTGCCACGATTCCTGAGTTGATGTAACGACATTTTGACAGATCCCCCCTTCCTCTCTCTTTCTTTCTCTAAATATGGTTGTCAGATCTCAGCCAATGGTAATTGGTGTGTATGACTAATTGTATAAAACAGTTATTAGGTAATAAGCATAAGAACACTTACAGCTTCAACTAGGAAGCCCACTGCTTAGCTACCTCAGGGTGAGTATATTCTGCAGCATGTGTTATTTACTATTCAATGGCTTGTCTTTTGTTTATTTTGTATTCTGGAGAGAAGTTTGTCCCAGATGGCTGATTAAGTGTGTGAAAATAATAATGTTGAATATGCTTCAATATAAATTCTGCAATATTAATTTATGTGTCCATTTCAGCATCAATACCACATTTTAATCACTGTAACTTTGTAATATTTTAATTTATTATAACACAAAAAGTATCTTGAATATTTTTGCCTATTTACTTTTCCAAATGAACTTTAAGAAAAGCTTATGTCAAGAACAGAAAACCAAACCCCACATGTTCTCACTCATAGACGGGTGTTGAACAATGAGAACACGTGGACGCAAAAAAGGGAACATCACACACTGGGGTCTGTTGAGGGGTGGGGGACTAGGGGAGGAATAGTGGTGGTGGGGAGATTGGGGAGGGACAACATTGGGAGAAATACCTAATGTAGGTGACAGGGGGATGGAGGCAGCAAAGCACCATGGCATGTGTATACCTACGTAACAATCCTGCAAGATCTGCACATGTACCCTAGAACTTAAAGTATAATAAAATAAAATAAAATTTTAAAAAGCTTGTGTCAAGTTCTCTTAAAAATCTCTTCAGCCAGGTGCAGTGGCTCACACCTATAATCCCAGCACTTTGGGAGGCCAAGGAAGGCAGACCACTTGAGGTCAGGAGCTCAAGACCAGCCTCATCAACATGGTGAAATCTCATTTCTACTGAAAAAAAAAAAAAAAAAAAAAAAAAACAGAAAAATTAGCCGGGTGTGGTGGCTGGCACCTGTAATCCCAGTTAGTGAGGAGGCTGAGACAGGTGAATCACTGAAACCCGGGAGGTGGAAGTTGCAGTGAACCAAGATCAGGCCACTGCCTTCCAGCCAGGTTGACAGAGGGAGACCCTGTCTAAAAAAAAAAGAAATTAAGATTTTGATTGGGTTTACACTGAATTGATAGGAAACTATCATGTTTGCAATATTGTTCTTCCTATCCAAGTTCATAATGTATTTATTCAGGTATTTTCTATATCCTTTAGCAACTTTTTCATACAAATCCTACAATTTTGGGATTTATTACTGGTCATGTAGATTTTATTGTTTTAGGCTGTGGAAACATTTCTTTCAGTTATGTTTTAAAATTATATTTTGCTGGTATTTAGGAAAGCTGACATTTTATCTTACATACTTTTGCTTTACTGACCTCTGTTATGAATTCTGAATTTTCCTTTGATTGTTGGAATTTTTGTTGGCAATCATGAAATAAGCAAATAATGAAAGTTTTGTCTCTTTCCTTCTGGTATTGGTATCTCTTCTTTTCCTTTCCTCATTCTCATTGGTTTAGAAATTTAACGGGAATCTTTTCAGTTTCATCAGAAAGTATGTCCTTAATTAGATCTATGTCAGATTTTCTGTAGCAGGTCAAGCAGCCTTTGTTCTATTCCTATTTTACTGAGAGTTTTATTTTTTTACAATATTGTTAAGATGATAGTAGCAAAGCTACTATACTATATATGATCTACATACATTTCTTTTTAAAAAATTACTCAGACGTTTTGTGACCTATTAGGTATTTTTTTTTTAATCTTTAGAACCTGTAGAACTTATTATATTTTTAATATGTATATTTGCTTCATGCATGCCTGAAATGTAAATTATGTTTAATTTCTATATTAAGTTGTGATAATGGAATCATTTAAACCTTTTAATTCCTTTTTCTGATAATTTATGACAGTTTTGTCAAAATTTCCTTCTTTGATTATGACGATTGTACATTATCCATTTCTTCTTATATTCTCACTGTTTTGCTTTTATTTTTATATTTCCATGTTGAGTTGTTAGGTGCATAAAGATCATGATGATTATAGCTTATCGATGGGTTCTATCTCTTTAACCCAAATTTTTAGATGTGTTTCCTATAAGTAGCATGTCATTAGGTATTTTGCCTACTCATCTAATAATGTATCTTTTATAAAATTAACCTATTGACTTTTGTGATTGTATATATTTGGTACTTTATCTTTGTTATGTTTTCTTTCTTATTTCCTACCTTCAGCTCCATTTTTTGAGTTTCGCTTATTCCCCCACCCCTTTTTTTTCTTTCTAGGAGTCTGGAAGCTATTTATCCCATTCTTCTCTTGTTTGCTCCTTACCCTTGAATTTTAGAAAATACATTATTTAAACTCACGTTTTTCTATAATGTGAATAATCATTGTTGATAATCTCCATCCAAAACTAGACAAGATCCTTAATGTATTTACATTAACTCTAACTCCTCCCAGCCTCCCATGTTTTGTGCATATCATCTGGAACTTCATTTACAGATTTTTAAAAAATTCTTTCGTAATGTGGCCCAATTATTTTATGTGAGTTTCACTTAATAATTGCCATGATTCTTATGGTAACTTCATAAAAAACATTTTTCTATCAGTTTCACTTTTTTCTTTGCTTACCACCATCTCTTTTATTCTATGTGTTCTTCTTGGCTGTATATATTTTTTATTTTCAGTATCTCTAAGAAGTACTTTCAGGAAACATTAATGGTAGTAGTTTCTGAGTCCCTTAATATTGTCTTCATATGTCAATGATAGTCTGGTTAAGCCCAGAAATTTAGGGTAAAAATAATATTTCTTTAGAGCAGTAAGGAAGTTATTCCATTTTACTTACTGCCCAGGAGTTCAAATGAGAAGTTTAAAGCAATCTGAATATTTTCTTTAAAGCTTTTTGTTTTTGTTTTACTCTTTAGACATTCTTAGTGATTTTCTTTTACTTGGAGATCAGAAATTTCACATGATAAATCTAGGTATGGTGTCCACACCACCCCACTCTGCCTCACACACTTATGCAAACATTTTACTGGTTTTCCTTAAAAAGGACAATAACATCATTTTTAAAATACAAATCTGAGGACATTTGAGGGGCCAGCAAAATACAAAAAAAGGATATAAAAATTAAATGTTTAAATTTAACAAAAGGCACTACAATGTCACCTAACATCTAACTACCATGGTGGTAATAGACCAAGGAAGATTAAGTTACAGCAAAAATAACCAATGTAAATATCAGATGTTAGGTAGCAAAAAGTGGATTTGCTTTCCAGAAGACTATGTTATCACTGACCATTTGGGCCCAGTAGGATATTTAGCAAGGAAAAGGTCAAGATGGGTGGAGGTAAAGCTAAATCCAAAGGAATAGGTATAACTGAGAATTCAAGATAGACAGTCTCCATATAGATGGCGACAAATCCATTTTCCTCCTCTCAAGAAGCATTTGCTATACTTTGTTGCCTCCTCTCAAGATCCCAGTGGCTACTCAAGCTGAAACTTGCCTATTCCTGCCTTTCAGGGGGCTCAGCAACCAGAGCTAATTTTGTGATTGCTCAGGGCTTTTGTTGCAATTGAGCATAGAACTTGGAGAATCTGTGAAACACAGTGGGGGTTGGGGGTAGGGAGTAGATTGGGTGGCTTTGTTCTGAAAAAAGAAAACTCTGAAGCATTCACATGTAAGCTTTCCGATCACTTTCAAACCCCTCTACAAAACACCCTCAAAAGTCTGAAATCTTGCAGCAGAAGGGCTACAGTTAAAGCTGCTGGGCTCACAGAATCATCAAAGAAGCCAGATGAGACAACCCAGTCACGAAATCCTAGTGATTATTCTTAACCTGTTTTCCCCTCATTTAAGGTAAACTCATGTACCTGATGTGGGATATAGAAAGTTATACTTGAGCAACCTGGATCTTCTGCCGAACTTTTCATCAAACACTAAGAAAAAAATAAAGGCAAGGTTTATTTTTCTTAATCTTACTGTATTTTAAAATAGCATAACCTAGAAGTAATTCTCTCATAAAGGAACATGGCTGAACAGGTAGGAAACAGATTCCCCATTATGAGTTCTCCTTATGGCTTCTGCAAGGATCATGGAGATGTCAATTACTCGTATTTTGGAGCAATGCTTCATGTTATCCTCTTGAGGTATGGTATTGGTGACTACCACTGCTTCAAAGCATGCAGTATTGATGCGAGAAATGGCCGGGCCAGAAAAGATTCCATGAGTCAAGATAGCATAAACTCTGGTGGCTCCAGCTGAGAGAAGTTTGTCAGCTGCGAGGCAGATTGTACCACAGGTGTCTGCCATGTCATCTACAAGGATAGCCGCACGATCATTCACATCTCCCACTAACACCATGCAGTCCACTTCATTGGCCTTCTTCCTTTCTTTATGAATCAAGGCAAAGTCCACGTTCAACTGGTCTGCAATCGAGGTCACTCTCTTAGCTCCACCAGCATCTGGCGAGACAATAGTGCAGTTCTTCCACTCAGAGATATTCTCCCTTATCCACTTCAGGACAGTTGGCTCTGCATACAAGTTGTCTACTGGGATATCAAAAAAGCCCTGAATTTGAGAAGCATGTAGGTCCATGGTGATTATATGATCTGCACCTGCTATAGACAGCATATTTGCAACAAGCTTGGCAGAGATTGGGGCCCGGCTCTTATCCTTCTTATCCTGTCGGGCATAAGGGAAGCATGGGATGACTGCAGTAACTCGGCTAGCTGAAGCAATCTTGCAGGCATTAATCATGATCAAAAGCTCCATTAGACTGTCGTTGACTTCGCCACAACCACTCTGAACGATGTAGACATCCTCTCCACGTACACTTTCGCCAATTTCCACACAGGTCTCCTGGTTGCTGAATTTCTTAGTCACCACCTTGCCTAGCTCCAGGCCTAGGCGGTCGGCTATTTTCTGGGATAAGTCCAGGTGGGAGCGGCCACTGAAGATTTTGATATTCGGCATCTTGGCCAACTACCAGACGCACTTCGTTGAGGGACCCAGCTGCCGCTGAGACTGGAACGGAAGTGAACCACAGATTCTAACAGCTTCCGGTTGTTACTTTACGGTTAGGGTCCCTTCCGCCTCACGGCACGCAGTCCCAAATTGACCCTGGGTCTTTTGAAAAAATTGCACCTCCCACTTCACACTTTCAAACTAAATAATCAAGTATTAACAGTGTAAGGAATTTTTTTTTTTTTTTTTTTTTTTTTTGAGACGGAGTTCCGCTCTTGCTACCCAGGCTGGAGTACAATCGCTTGATCTCAGCTCACCACAACCTCCACCCCCTGGGTTCAAGCAATTCTCCTGCCTCAGCCTCCCGAGTAGCTGGGACTACAGGCGTGCGCCACCATGCCCAGCTAATTTTTGTATTTTTAGTAGAGACGGGGTTTCCCCATGTTGACCAGGATGGTCTCGATCTCCTGACCTTGTGATCCACCCGCCTCGGCCTCCTACAGTGCTGGGATTATAGGCGTGAGCCACCGCGCCCAGCCGGAATTTTTTTTCCATTAGCACGTGTATTAGTTTCCAAGGGCCATTTAAACAAATTTGAACGCAGAAAAACATAAAACTTATGCAAAGCAAAACCCAACTTTAAAAGGAAAATTACCTACTAGAGAAAGTATATGCAAGGGATTATTGTAGAAAGAATTTCCTCAATGAAGTGAGAAAAATGCAACAAAATAGGAAGTTGAAAAATAGCATAAATAGACAATCACAGTAAAAAAAAATGTATAGAAACGTGAAACAATGAAAGTAATCAAGACGACGCTATTTTTACACATCAGGTCGCCAAAATGTTAAGATATATAAGGTCTTCTATTCAGATGGAATGTATAAATGTGCAGATTTTGCTTGGGTAATTTTGCACATAACATTTGACTCATTATGTATATTTCTAGGAATCTATTTCAGTGAAATTTTCACAACCACCCCAAAAATACACAGCCGTATAGTGGTGTTGCTGTATTCATTGATTCAATAAATATTTTGTGAATACCTCCAATATGTCAGGAATTAAACTACTTTTAGAGTATAAAAATGGTGCATGACAAATATTAATTGCCCTAGAATTGTTTATAAAAGCAAAATCCGAAAACGAACAAATGCACCTCAATAGGTAAATTACCAAATAATTTATTGTATATACATATGCAGCCATTCAAGAGTTTAAGTGGAATCATATGGAAATGTCTCCTAGGCATTTTTTAAAGGTGAAAAGCGAAGCACAAAAATATGCATAGTATTACATTTATTTATTTAAGATTACTTGATACTGAAAGCATTCAATTAGCATGGAAGTCCTCTTTATAATAATCACTTCTGGAGAGTCAAGTAGGTTGTGAGAGTTGAGAATGAAGGAAGACTGTTACATTTTACTGCTATCTGTGTGGCATTTGGACATTTATTGCTTTTATAATAAAAAAAAGATGAACAAAATATATTTGGTAATTAAATATTTGTTAGCAAATTTTAAGTATACAGCTTCCATGGTGTACTGGGGCTTGAAATAGAGAGGAAAGTAGAAAGGACCATAGATACCAATAATTTCATAAAAATAATGGAGGCATCAGATAAAGATCAACCATGTGTACCTTGCTAATTGTGTGCCTGACATTTGGATACCAGGACATTTCCATTTAGGCTAAAACCAAATCCTCATTTTTTTCATATTGTAAAACAACCAAATAATTTAATAGATTTTCTCACCACACTTCCAAGGTTCCTTAATGTGTTGGGTTCATGAATAGGGTAAGGTCAGAAGTGGGATAAGAAATGGGGTAGACAAAAAAGATGGGTAAGATTTAGCAATGTTTGTGAAAAACATTAGTTGTTTATTTAAAAAGGTAGTTTTATATATTGAATGAGATATTATTGTAAAGTCATATAAACAGCTACGTTTAACATATTACCCCCAAATGACTTACTGCTGATCCAATCACTTCTCTCCTGATATCAACATGCTTTTCTCCTTAGTTCAGCCTCTTCCTGGTTGACAGAGTATGCTAGCCCATTTCTGTTCATAACCCTTCATTCATTTTCTTTTTATCAAAATAATCAACTGACCTATCCATACCACATAATTCTCACCCTTAGCCAGACTACATAGAGTGATTGCTAAAGAAAACCCCATGGCTTAATTTAGGAGCACTAAAAAGTATTTGTAGTTTCAATTTATTTTTCTCTTACTGTTCTCAGTACGTCACACATTTTTCATTTTTTAAAGAAAAACAAACCGGATTCTAAATAGGTTTAATATTACCTAAATAAGATTAAATGCTAATGTAAACATTTAATGCCCATACTTGGTTGCATTTTCCTTGAGGTGTTAAGGAGAAATTTTTGTCTTGCTGCTATTTTTATTTCAAGCTCTAGCTGTTGCTATATGCTATATTTCCAGAAATTTGTCTAAAATCATAAAATGTTAAAGATAGATATGGCCTTAGAGACTACCCAGTCTGATATCACAATTCACAGGCAGGGAACTAAGGCTCAGAGAAATGAAGCAAACTGCCTGGGATCTATCAGCTAAATAGAGGCAGAGTGTGGATTAGAATGTGGGATTCCTGAATTTCCAAATAAGGCTTTATCAGTTATACACTTTTAAGGCTTTTCTTTGAGGTTTATCAGAACAAAGGAAAAATTTAAAAGTAAAACAAAATATTTGCATATTTTTTTTCTCTTTTACCAAGCAACTACAATAAAGACCAAAATCCCAAGCATGAGACTGGAAAGTTTTTTGCTTAAAAAAAAAAAAAAGAAATTTTACCCAGAAAGAAATGAATCAGTAGTAGTTTAAAGGAAACAGCTTTGTTTTTCTGACATTTCTGTTACCTACCTGGTCTATTGCAAGGGTATTTAGCATCTGTTTACTTTGGTCTCTGTAGGTTGAGAGGGACATCTGTTTTATCATTGACTGCTTTTCACAAGTTACAGGTAGGAATGATGCCTATTGAATAGCACTTCTATTAAGAAATTACTCTGGAAACAAAAATTGTGATATAGAGACAATGCCTTATCTTTCTCCTTCCCAAGGCAGGCATATTTAAATGTCATCTCTATGGATCTGTGAGAATTACTGTATTTTGAAGGTCTTTTGAGTCAATACCCAGAATACACACACACACACACACACACACACACACACACACACACACACACACATAATATTACCTTGGTAATAGTTTCTTGCTTTACTCATTCTTCTTTTACCCTTCACAATTCCAACATAAATAATTCAAAGAGAGCTCTGATGCAGCTTGATCAGCTAGAGAAAAAAGAAATTCAGTCAGTTCTTTCAGAAAGTGAAGGAAAATGGATGTTGTATTTTAAATGAAATAAATGCTTTCACTAAACATACTTGCAGTTGACAAAATGCTAGATGTTTAAGTGGCAATTATAGTTTTTTGATAAACTGTCAAATCTTGTCACAACACATGTTACAAACAAGGACAGATTTAGATGTCCTTTATGACAGCTTTGTGTAGGTTGAGAATGTTTGGCAGTTAATTTCAAATGAGGAACATATTTTTCTTTCCAGCAGTTATCTCCTTGTTTATTAGGCAGAGTTTCTTTGTGCCTTTAGTCTTAACTTACTTGACTCACAGTTCCAGATCATTATTGTAACATTACTTTACCTCATTTATTTTATTCATAATAATCATCCACAATACTTTGAGAAAACAGTTTCCTACAGAGCTTCACACTGATATAAATGCTTTAAGGTTTGTTTTGTGATTGTTTACAATTAAAGTTGACAACTGTGTGTGTTTACTGAGCTTTTGGTTGGAAATCTGTCATTTGACACAATAAATGTGTAGATAGCAACTAAATAAAGCTGAGTGAAATGAATAGAATAGGAGAAATTTTTGTGATTCAGAAATGTGGCTTTAATTCTGAGTGTTAGACTCATGAGAGTATTTTTGAAATGCACTTTGGAATTAAAAAATACTTCTTGGTGAACTTATAAATCTTAGTATAAAATAATAATCTTGGAATGACAACAAGGTTACATGAGCTGAATATGTCATTGGTAAAAACAGACAAAGTAATATATAAAAGGTTCCATAACTAGTAAATTGCAAATAAGATAATATCTTTTCAATATTTCTGTGAAATATTTTAAAGTATTTCAAAGCAGTTTTTGATAATGAATATTTCCTTACAATGTAAGTCTCATGTAATTAACAAAAAGGTATGTTCATTATATTTTGACAAAATTCAAGCTTCATTTATGCTATTTAAACCTCTTTAAAAAGGCAGTTCTCTCCTCCTCAAAAGTAACCATTTATTTAATCCTAACAATAAACATTGAGATGAGTTGTGCACTCACCTAAGTAAAAATTTAGTACAGTTTGTTTTGGAATGGTTCTGCAGTTTTCAAACTTCAGAGCATCAGGATCACTGGGAGGATTTTACCTTCTTGCTTAGTTACCTCCTTGATCTTTTACCTCCTAGAACACAGACGTTCAAGCTCTATCCCCAGAGTTTCTCATCAGGAGGCCTGGGGTGAAGGCCCAGAGTTTGTGTTTCTAACAAGACATTAGACAAGACTGATGCTGTTGTTCAGGTGACCACAAGTTTGAGAGAATCTATTTCATTTTATCTAAATTTATTGGCTAGATACTTTCCGTAAGATCCTCCTATTATATTTTTAGTATCTACAGCATCTTTAGTACAATTCCCTTCGTTATTCCTGGTGTTGGATTTTTGTAATTATTCTTTCTTTTTGAACAATTTCACCAGCCATTTATTAATTTTATCAACCCTTTCCAAAAAACCTAATGTTGAAATAGTTGATATATAATACTTCTTTGACTGCTTGTCTTTAACTTTGTTGACTTCAACTTTATTTACTATTTACTTTCATTTCATCTTTATTTTCCTGTCCCTTTTCTAATTTGAGATGTGCGCTTAGCTTATTATTTATCACTAGTAAAGCTATATCTTTTTCTTCTAAGGGCTATTTTACCTGAAGTTTTGTGTGTAGTATTTATGTTATTGTTCAGATAGGGCCACTTTCCAGGTTTTTATGGCAAGTTCTTTGTTTCAGGGGCTATTTTAAAGTTTATTTCTTAATTTACAAATATATGGGGGCATTTCTAGATATTTTGTTGTTTTGGATTTCTAGTTTAATCACACTTAGCCAAAAACATACTCTGTGTGATTTTAGTCCTTTGGCGTATGCCGCAACTTTTCTTATGGTCCTCCATGGTCACTTTTCATAAATATTTAGTGTGTGCTGAAGAATAAATGTACTCCTGAGTCGTTAGGTGCGATATACATACTCACACATTAGATCTGGGATCTGGTTTGTTTGTAGTATTATTTACATCTTCTATAGCTTTACTGAATTTTTTTTCTGTTTTATCAAATACTGAAAGAAATATGTTTCCACAGTGCCTGTTGGTATATATCTATTTCTCCTTATTTAGACCTCTCTTTCTTATTTCTCTTCATATGTTGAGGCTTAGTAGTTACCTGAAATTTAATTTGTTATAACTTTTTGATGAACTATGATATTATTTTAAAGTAACACTAAATTTTCTAGTAATGCCTTTTGCCTTAAATTCTATTTTGTCTATCGATTATTTTACTATATTAGCTATGTTTTTAGATAGCATTTTGTTTATTTTCCTATCTTTTAGTTTCAATCTTACTGCATGTTTGTGTATTAAATGTGTTACTTATAAATAGGATATGGTTAGATTTTATTGTATCTCCTAATCAAAGTTATAAGTTAATGAATACCTTTACCCTCTTCTCAGAAAATGCAAAGACCAACATGTCATTTAACTTCATTTAGCCTCTTCTGACATAAACAGTAGCAGCCAGCTATTATCACTTTGTCTCTTTTCTCCTTTCTTTCTTTTACTTCCACAATCACATTATTATTGTTGTTTTATACAATCAGTGTCCATTTAGATATGTGTACCTATGTTTTACTGTCTTTGGTCCTCTTTTATTGTCACATTTTAAGGCTTATATTTGGGATGACTTTTCTTCCGCTTAAAGTATAGCCTTACACATTTTTCAGGTGCTGCTGGTGAAAAACTCAATTTTTTTCTTTTTTTCTGACAACATCTTCATTCTATCCTCATTCTTTTTATTTTACATCAATAGTTTTGGGGGAACTAGGTGGTTTTTGGTTACATGGATAAATTCTTTGGTGGTGATTTCTGAGACTTTGGTGTACCCATCACCTGAGCAGTGTACACTGCACCCAATATGTAGTTTTTTTATAATTTGAAATTTATAATTTCAAAATCCAAAAATAATAGATGTGGTGAAAAGAGAATCCTTGTACACTGCTGATGGGAATGTGAACTAGTATAACTGCCATGGAAAAAATTAAGGAGACTCCTTAAAAAACCAAAAGTAGAGCTACCATTTGATGGTAGCTCCCTTTTACTCTTTCCCCCGACTCCCCAAAATCCATGGTAGCATTCTTATGCCTATGTGTCCCACTTACAAGTGAGAACGTATGATATTTGTATTTCCATTCCTGAGTTACTTCACTTCAAATAATCATCTCCAACTCCATCCAGGCTGCTGTCAGTGCCATTATTTCATTACTTTTTATAGCTGAGTATTAGTCTATGGCATATATATACCACATTTTTTTATGCACTTGTTGGTTGATGGACATTTAGGCTGGTTCCATATTTTGCAATTGCAAATTATACTGCTGTTAACATGAGTGTGCAAGTGTCTTTTCATAGAATGACTTATTTAACTCTGGGTAAAATGACTTATTTAACTCTGGGATTGCTGAATCAAATGGTAGCTCTACTTTTGGTTTTTTAAGGAGTCTCTTTAATGTTTTCCATGGCAGTTATACTAGTTCACATTCCCGTCAGCAGTGTACAAGGATTCTCTTTTCACCACATCTATTATTTTTGGATTTTGAAATCATGATCGTTCTTGCAGAAGTATGGTTGTATCTCATTGTGGTTTTAATTTGCATTTCCCTAATAATTAGTAATGTTAAGAATTTTTTTGTATGTTTCTTAGCCATTTGTCTATCTTCTTTTGAAAATCGTCTAACCATGTCCTCAGCCCACTATTTGATGGAATTACTTGTTTTATTCTTGCAGGTTTGTTTGAGTTTCTTGTAGATTTTGGATATTAGTTTTTTGCTGAATGCATAGTTTGCAGATATTTTCTCTGTGGAATGTCTGTTTACTCTGTTGATTATTTCTTTTGCTGTGCAGATGCTTTTTAGTTTAATTAGGTCCCATTTATTTATTTTTGTTTCTGTTTGCCAGGTTCATCCCACAGACCCCTGCTGCATGATGGATGAATAAATGCACTCATACATAGAATATAGTGAACAAGTGGGCCAAGGAGTCATGAGCCGCTCACAGAGAGAGATTGCAGCTACACAACACTCACTAGCTTGCCCTTTTCCTATTTGTTCAGTTTAGAGTTGATAACCGAGGCTTTAAGTCAACACACTTGTAAAGAAAGATTAAAGGCCAGGTTCCGATACCCAAAGCAAGCACCACTAGTGGATAATATCCCTGGTCAGCTTCCTCCCCACCCCAGAAGAGGGCCATCTGGCTCAAAGATTAGTTTTAAGACCATATGACTAAACAAGTTAGTTAGGTAAACTCCGCCATGTACCCTAGCTATTTGCTTTATTTATTAACTAAATATAAGGGGGATTTAGGCTGTTTTCAACTGAAACTTCTACTGAAACTATGAAAAAACCCTTAGGCCTTCCAAAAGGGTTTGAAACTATAGTCTTATAATTTTCTCTTAATATTTTTGCCACCACCCTGAATGAATTCCCACATTTGTTGCATTTGCTTTTGTGTTCCTGGCCATGAACTCTTTGCCTAAACCAATATCTAGAAGAGTTTTTCTGATGTTATCTTCTAGAATTTGGATGGCTTCATGTCTTAGATTTAAGTATTTGATTCATCGTGAGTTGATGTTTGTATAAGGTGAGGGATGAGGGGATCCAGTTTCGTTTTTCTACATGATAATTGGCTCACCAATTATCCCAGGACTATTTGTTGAATAGGGTGTCCTTTCCCCACTCTATGTTTTTGTATTGTATGTTTTTATGATCTTTGTCAAAGATAAGTTGGCTGTTAGAAAACTATACACTGGCATACAGTTTGAAGTTGGGTAATTTAATGCCTCCAAATTTGTCCTTTTTGCTTTTGTTTTGTGGGTTTTTTTGGTTCCATATGAATTTTAAGATAGTTTTTTTTTTCTAGTTCTGTGAAGAACATGATGATATTTTGATGGGAATTACGTTGGATCTGTAGATTGCTTTTGCATTATGGTGATTTTTACAATATTGATTCTCCCCATCCATGAGCTAGGATGTGTTTCCATTTGTTTGTTTGCCTATGATTTCTTTCAGCTGTGTTATATAGCTTTCCTTGTAGAGATCTTTTACCTCCTTGATTAGGTATATTCCTAAGTATTTTTATTTTTTTATTTTTTGCAGCTAGTGTAAAAGGGGTTGAGTTCTCGATTTGAATTTCAACTTGGTCATTGTTGGTGTATAGCAGTGTTACTGATTTGTGTACAATAATTTTGTATCCTAAAACTTTACTAAGTTCATTTATCAGATCTAGGGGCTTTTTGGATGAGTCTTTGTGATTTTCTGCGTATACAATCATACTGGCAAACAACCACAGTTTGACTTCTTCTTTACTGATTTGGATGCCCTTTATTTCCTTCTCTTTTCTGATTGCTCTGGGTAGGACTTCCAGTACTATGTTGAATAGAAGTGGTGAAAGTGGGCATCCTTGTTTTGTTCCAGTTCTCAGGGAAAATGCTTTCAACTTTTCCCCTTTCAGTATAGTAGATGACTTTTATTACCTTGAGGTATGTCCCATCCATGCCAGTTTTGGTGGGGGTTTTAATCATAAAGGGATGCCGAATTTTGAGAGATGTTTTTTCTGTGTCTACTGAAGTGATCATTTGATTTGTGTTTTTAATTCTGTTTATGCAATGTACCACATTTGTTGACTTGTGTATGTTAAACCGTCCTTGCATCCCTGGCATGAAACCCGCTTAATCATGGTGTACTATCTTTTTGATATATTGTTAGATTCAGATAGTTAGTACTTTGTTGAGGATTTTTGCATTTATGTTCATCAGGGATATTGGCCTATAGTTTACCTTTTTTTTTTGTTTCATTATATCACAGAATATGTTTTTTTCTGTATCCTCCATATATATATATATTTTTTTGTGATGGAGTTTCACTCTTGTTGCCCAGGCTGGAGTGCAACGGTGTGATCTCAGCTCACTGCAGCCCCTGCCTCCAGGGTTCAAGCTATTCTTCTCTTTCAGCCTCCTCGGTAGCTGGGATTACAGACATGTGCCACCCCATCTGGATAATTTTTTGTATTTTTGGTGGAGATGGGCTTTGTCCACGTTGGTCAGGCTGGTCTCAAACTCCCGACCCCCGGTGATTGCCTGCCTTGGTCTCCCAAATTGCTGGGATTACAGGTGTGAGCCACCACACCCAGCCTATTCTGTAACTTTTAACTGGAACATTTAGGCTCATTGCAACCTCTGCTTCCTGAGTTCAAGTAATTCTCTTGCCTCAGCCTCCCAAGTAGCTGGGACTACAGGCACATGCCACCATGCCCAGCTAATTTTTGTATTTTTAGTAGAGATGGGATTTCACCATATTGGCCATGCTGGTCTGGAACTCCTGACCTCAGGTGATCCGCCCACCTCGGCCTCCCAAAGTGCTGGGATTATGGGTATGAGCCACTGTACCTGGCCTGAAACTTAAAAAAAAAGTACTCGATATAAGAGCTGTTCTGTAAGATATGTCTGGTAATTCCAATATCTGAAAATTTTGGAGTCTGTATCTGCTGTTTATTTTTTTTTTCCTCTTGATGACTTTTTTCTTTTGTGCTTGTTTAACTATGTACTCTCATGGTAACAGAATTTATTTCTACTAAAATTCTTTGAAGTCTAAAATGAAAGTTTCTTTTTCTGGAGATAATTTCTTTCTAACTCCTGCCTGGAGAAGCTACTAGTCTGGGACTACCCTAAATCAAGAACAGTGCTACAGTTTCCCCAGATTATCTTGATGATACAACCCCAGATGGCAGAACTATGCAAGAGTGGCTTAAGGTCACAGCTTCTTAGGAATCTTCTCTCTCACACCTCCACCCCATAATTTTCATCTGCTGGCTGCTGTGCTCATAAGTCATTCCTCTCTGCTATGGACTGTGGCGACAGGCTTCCTTCTGGTTCACCATCACTTTGAAGCTAGAGTGCTTTCAGGTCCCAATTTAATGAGCAGAAAGTCTCTTACTAGACTTTTCACCTTGGGCAGGCCCTGAGCCTTAACTTCTATCTCCCTTGGCTAATGAAATCTTTAAAACTGAAGCCTCCGATTATTATATCCAGTCTTAGCTCTTGTATCAATAATTTAGAATGAGTCTGTGCTCATATCCCCTCCCTAAGGGCTGAATGGTGGAAGCTGCAAGCAACATGGCCAGTGGCAGAGAACACCTGTGCCCTGAGGAGAAGCCATCTTAGGAAGATCAGTGGTAGCAGAGACTGTGTCATGGTGGTTGATGAAGAGGTTGGAGTGGACAAATATGTGGGCTCCTATACTAAACAGAAGAAACTAGTAGTCAGAGAAACTGTAAGAAAGAGTTCAATGTAGAACACTTTGAGATGGGGTAACTTTTGGAATTAGCTAGTGTAAGTTTGTGTCATGTTTACAATTCCAACTTGGTTTTCCCATGTCTGATAGGACCTTGGAAATCAGGTCTAAAGTTGTATGCATAATATATTCCAGGTCAGTGCTAATGAGGCAGGAGAATAGGGTTTGAAGGCAGGGAACCTAAGGCCTATTCATGCTAACCAAATAACCAAATATCAGTGGCTGCTCCCTTTTCAAGCCCTCATTTTTTCTGCAAGGCAGTTGCAAAATGAAAGTACCACTGAGTGGTCCCCTCCTGCAACCAATCAGACTGGTCATGGGCCTACTCTTCCTGTTCCACAACCAATCAGACAGGTTGTAGGCCACTACTTCATTTGCATAGAGTGAACCAATGGGAAATCTCTAAAGGGTATTTGCAGAAAAAATTCTGTAACCAAGACTTCTGAACCACTTGCTCCAGCTCACTCCCACCTTGTGGAATGTACTTTTGTTTAAAATAAATCTCTGCTTTTGCTGCCTTGCTTTATTTGTGTGTTTTGTCCAATTATTTGTTCAAAATATCAAGAACCTGGACAACTACCTTTAACCAGTAACACTAACAGACACTAAATATGTATAATAAATACATATTCTACATACTACCTTCTAGTAATTCATCTTTAAAATGTTACTTGTAATTGTTGACTTTAGCAGTTTACTTCACCAACAGTCAATTTTTGTATAAATACATTCTGTTTCATATCCTTATATGTTAATTTGCTTCTTATCAATTCATGAGCTCTCATTTCAAATAAACTACAATGAAAAACAAGAAACAGCTTACTAGTGTCAATCTATTTTATTCCTTTTGTAGATATAAGTAAAAGAAGTTTTGCCAGTGGTTAAGCTAATATTTTATTTCTTAAAAATTACATATTTTTAAAGCACTATTTCATTGCCACTAACTTTAGTTCTTTTGTCTGTTTGGGGTGCAGAAAAATGGTGACTAATGATCTTTCCAAGTAGAAGTAGAGCAAAATAGTTGATTTCTTATGAACTTTAAGTTTAATCTAACTGCAAAGAGGTGGTCTGGTGCCAGACTGCCTGGGTTCGAATTGTGCCTCATTAGTCTAAGATCTGAGTGACTTTAGGAAAATTACTTAACACATCTTTGCTAAATTTTCCTCATCTGAAAAATGAATAAAACAGTAGTATCAACCTGTTAGCGTTGTAAGAATGAAACAAATAAATCAAATGTAAAGGATTAGAAACTCTATACATTGTATGTATATCACATATACTTTATACATATAAGCTAATTTGTATACAGGATACAGATAGGTGTTGAAATTTTTTGAAAACTGATAGTGGAGTCCTGGTCTACATGGGCACCCACTTCAGGTCCTTTTTTACTTCCCTTTTATCTTCCTCTTAGAGGGCCAAGAACAGTGAGGGAAAACAGGCAAATTATCACCATGTCCATTTCTCTCCAGTGTGAGAGTGAGTTGTGATGACAGGGGCTTACGCTGAAGGTAGTGCTGTTCCAAAGAGTTCATGGTTCCATCTGTTTCCTTGAACCAGGTGAGCCTTCACCCAAAAACTCCCCAGTCAGGTGAGTTGGGAAGGCACTGCTCAATCTGAAGTGCAAAGTGAGGATAGAACATGTGGACTAATCAATAGGGTGGGGATCTGCAAAATCTGAAGCAGGACAGTGTGGCCTAAAGAATGGCAACAAAATGACCAGAGTGGTGGTGTGTGAGACTGAGAGGAGCCTTTTTATGTTGTACCTGGGGAGGGTTTTCAGGTGAGAGTGAAGCCTAGGTTCATAGGTGGAACAGGTTTTTATTTTCTTTCTCCATGAATTGAGGTATGTTTACTGACATCTTAATGCATCCTTGTGATAACAGGCTCTCTCCGCATGTAGGAATAGAGTACATTCCCTTTCAAAAAAAAGTTTAGTTATAAGGCCTTGTGAAAAATTTCTGGTTAACCAAAAAAGGACAGTTTCTTGCTTTCCTCAGTTTATCTTATAGAAATTAAGCATATTTTAAACTATAGATCAAAAAATCTTTTGAGTGTTTTAATGCTGACTTCTTACAACTCTATCTAAAGTCTCCATTTTTAGTATATTTTATAGCAATAAATTGTGACTGGGAAACATACTCTCCCTCTACTGAAATTCTATGATAGCAGACTATTCCTCACAGCAAGACATCGCTGAAACATTTTGAATAAGAAAATATATGCCTTATTTATAAATATCTCTGGGGAAGGAAATTCCATAGACCCTTTTGATGATTTTCTATTTTTAAAATACAACTCATTTGGGAAATTCTCTTATATCTTGCTTAAGTCTCTCTGCTGAAGTTTAATCTCATTCCTGCTCATTCATTCCTCAGTAAAGATGGAGAGCAGCTGATATCATCCTCTTTATATACTGGAGAACTCTCATTTAAAAACCCCCTTGCTGAATAATCTCACTCAATATTCTCATATTGGTCCCATTTTTAAATCCTTTGATCATTTTTACTGGCCTCCACATCTCTCTTAAATATATGAATCTAAACAATTGAACTCTTGTGGGTCTGACCAGTGTAGTACTGGATGTGTCACTTCACATTCCTAATGCTTAACTACTATTTATACATTCCAGTATCACACATGCTTTTTTTAAGAACAGTAAAAGCATTTCAATGGAGGCGATACATTATCTCCTAGCATTTATTTGTGTCATAGGTAAACTAAGGCTATTTGAAAACAAACACCCTCCCTTCTCACACACACACACACACACACACACACACACACACACACGAGTGTATCTTTATGGTAAATTGTTTCTAATTAAACAAGTTTTTTTTTTTTTTTTTTTTTTACTGCGTCATTCCATTTATATAACAAAAAAAATCATTAAAGGCAATCTATGCTGTCAAAAGTCAAAACTGTAGTTAGCCTTGAAGGGATGGAGGCTACTGAAAGGGAGCTTGGTGGGTTTCTGTGGTACTGTTATTAATCTAATTTCTAATCTGGGTACTGGTTACATAGGTAATTATGATGTATACTTTTCTTCTTTTTTTCTTTTGGAGACAGGATCTTGCTCTGTTGCCCATGCTGGAGTACAGTGATATGATCATGGCTTACTGCAAACTCAAACTGCTGGGCTCAAGTGATCCAACTGCTTCAGTTTTCCAAGTAGGTGGGACTACAGGCACACACTACTATGCCCAGCTAATTAAAAAAAAATTACTTGTAGAGGCCATGCATGGTGGCTCACACCTGTAATCCCAGCACTTTGGGAGGCTGAGGAGGGTGGATCATCTGAGGTCAGAGTTCAAGAACAGTCTGGCCAATATCTACTAAAAATACAAAAATTAGAAAGATTTATAATCCTTTGGATATATACCTAGTAATGAGATTGCTGGGTCAAATGAAATTTCTATTTCTAGGTCTTTGAGGAATCGCCACACTGTCTTCCACAATAGTTAAACTAATTTACGCTCCCACTAACAGTATAAAAGTGTTCCTATTTCTCCACATCCTCTGCAGCATCTGTAGTAATAAATCATTCTATTATAAAGACTCATGCAGACGTATGTTCATTGTGGGACTGTTTACAATAGCAAAGACCTGGAACCAACCCAAATGCCCATTGATGATAGACTGGACAAGGAAAATGTGGCACAAATACACCATGGAATACTATGCAGCCATAAAAAACAGTGAGTTCGTATCCTTTATAGGGACATAGATGAATCTGGAAAGCATCATTCTCAGCAAACTGACACAAGAAGAGAAAAATAAACACTACATCTTCTCACTCATAAGCAGGTGTTGAACAATGAGAACACATGGACACAGGGAGGGGAGCATTGCACACTGGGGTCTGTTGAGGGGGACTAGAGGAGGGACAGCAGGGTGGGTAAGGAGGTTGGGGAGGGATAACATGGGGAGAAATGCCAGATATATGTGACAGGGGGATGGAGGCAGCAAACCACATTGCCATGTATGTACCTATGCAGCAATCCTGCATGATCTGCACATGTACCCCTACAAGTACCCCTATGAACCTACAGTACAATAAAAAATATATATGTATATAAAAAGAAAGAAAAACACCTCTACATTAAAAAAAATACAAAAATTAGCCGGGCATCGTGATACATGACTGTAATCTCAGCTACTTGGGAGGCAGAGGCAGAAGAATCACTTGAACACAGGAGGCAGAGGTTGCAGCTAGCTGAGATTGCGCCACTGCATTTGAGCCTGAGAGAAAGAGCAAGACTCCATCTCAAAATAAATAAATAAATAATAAAAAATTAGTTGTAGAGACAAGGCCTTCCTATGTTGCCCAGGCAATGCCAGTCATTGGTCTTTAGTGAGAACCTGTTTGAAGCAGCTCATTTCCTATAACCACATGACACTTTCATAATGAAAATGTTTCAAAAGACACAGCCAATGACCCTTGGCAGCAGAGCAAGAACTTCAGATTTTCCCATTTAGAAATCTGTTTTTTTTTTTTGTTTTTTTTTTTGTTTTTTTTTTTTAAGAGACTGTTGCCCAGGCTGTAGTGCAGTGGTGTGATCATGGGTTACCTCAACCTCAACCTCCTGGGCTCAAGCAATCCTCCTGCCTTGGCCTCCCAAATTTCTGGGATTACAAGTGTGAGCCACTGTGCATGTCCACTTTTTTTTTTTTTTTTTTTTTTGAGATAAAATCTTGCTCTGTCAGCCAGGCTGGAGTGCAGTGGCACGATCTTTGCTCACTGAAACCTTTGCCCCCTGGGTTCAAGCGATTCTTGTGCCACAGCTGCCCGACCAGCTGGGATTGCAGGCATGCACCACCATGCTCAGCTAGTTTTCTTTTCTTTTCTTTTCTTTTCTTTTCTTTTCTTTTCTTTGAGATGGAGTTTTGCTCTTATTGCTCAGGCTGGAGTGTGATGATGTGGTCTTGGTTCACTGCAACCTCCATCTCCCAGGTTCGAGCGGTTCTCCTGCTTCAGCGTCCCAAGTAGCTGGGATTACAGGCACCCACCACCACACCCAGCTAATAATTTTTGTGTTTTCAGTAGAGATGGATTTTCACCATGTTGGCCAGGCTGGACTGGAACTCCTCCTGACCTCAAGTGATCGGCCTGCCTTGGCTTCCCAAAGTGCTGGGATTACAGGTGTGAGCCACTGCGGCTGACCAAATCCATTTTTGCTGAAGAGTGTATGCCTGTACAGAACAATGTGAGACAGAATATACACCCAAATAGCGTTAATATGGTCAGCTCTGGATGGTGGGATTAGATAATATTTTTCTTCTCTTTCCTTAAAAAAAAAAAAATCATCTACACTGCCTGCATTCTTTTTTAAAACAAGTTCTTAACAGTTATTAAAGAACAGCATTATGTTCCAGAGTGATTTGAGGTTAGTTACTGCTTATTACACATTGAAGGAGAAAAAACACAAGTTGTAAAAAGGATGAAAATGATGGATTTTTAATAATTCATTGAATAATATTTATTTTAAAAAGCCAATGTGTCTGAAATAAATAAATGGCTGTTGAGTTGAATTGTTAGATTTCATCAGTGATATACTTTTCATCTTTTCACTTGAAATGTGAGTTGTATGCATAGTGTTTGTGTTTGAAGTCTGCATCTGTCATTAGTATAGTTAAATAAAATTGGGATAATTATGGTATGAAACTGAGACCAAAATTGACAAAGTAACTCAATGAAATTCAAGATTCTCCTGATTATTGTATTAGCTTCTCAGATAATTTCTCGAATTTATGATTCACTCTAAAGTGTACATGGCACAGATTTTCTTATTTTAATTCAATGTTTTCATGATCGGTTTAAGATGTTGCTTTGTTGAGTGGCAGAATTTGACTTGCTTCTTTCACTTATGGCTTTGTGTCTTTAAAGAGCTTCTTCTACCACTTTTTAAAAACATTGCAATCAGAGAAGTTTGATATTAAAACCTTCTTTTTATTTTTACCCTCTTTTTTGGCTGATGAAATCTTTGTTTACTTTTCTTTGGGAGGCTTAGATTATGGCCAACCACTTATAGCATATTTATAATTTATTTATGATTCAAAACAAAATAAGACCAGAAATTAGTGAAACCTAACACTTGGAAGTTCCATATGTTTGGATGTGCTCAGATTATTATTTTTTCCTATAACTAAGTTACAAATCACTGAGATGTAACTTATGTGCAAGCACTGTATGGGATGTCATGAATATTTAGTGCTTTGTTTCTATTTCTAAGTCTGTGAAGTTTCATAAATCAGCACTGTTTTTGCTTAGTTGCTACATAGCTGTGATATTCATGCTGTCTCTTCTGTACTATAAAGGCTGAGTTTCACCCAATTTTCATACAAAATTAATTCCTGGTAGGTAAAAGATAAACTATATTGGTCCAATGTTAAGAGTTATTATTTAAGTAAAACAGAAGGGGAAACTACAAATCTAAAGTTCTCATTTAGGCCAGGCACAGTGGCTCCTGCCTATAATCCTAGCACGTTGGGAGGTCCAGATGGGAGAATTGCTTGAGTCCAAGAATTTGAGACCAGCCTGGGCAACATAGTGAGACCTTGTTTCAACAAAATTGAAAAAAAAAAAATGAAGTTCTCTTTTCACTTCAAATCCTATATGCTGTTTATAGGTTAGTAAATAGTGAGATATTATGAAGCTGTTTCCAGTTTCATGATCTGTAATACAAAATATTGGCTGAGCATAGTGGCTCACACTTGTAATCCCAACACTTTGGGAGGGTGAGGCAGGTGGATCTCTTGAGCCTAGGAAATCAAGACCATCCTGGACTACATGGCAAAACTCCATCTCTACAAAAAATACAAAAATTAGGTGGGTGTGTTGGCCTGTACCTGTAGTCCCAACTACTCAGGAGGCTGATGTAGGAGGATTGCTTGAGCCCAGGACATCAAGGCTGCAGTGAACTATGATCACATTACTGTACTCCAGCCTGTGTGACAGAACAAGACCTTGTCTCAAAAAAAAAAAATTAAAACTAAAATATTACTACATATTTCCTGTCTGAAAACTCCACTGGCAATGCTATCTCAGATTTCATAACTGAAAACATAGGCCCTCAGCCATTTGATTGGAGTGTTATCTTTTCTAAACCAGTGATTGCCAGTGTGGCCAATCATCAATGTTCTGTTTATTTCCATTTCCAACCCCAGAAATTTTTTTTTTTCTCAGTAGCACTAGACCAGTGATTCTCAAACTTGACTATATATTAAAATCACCTGAGGAGATTAAGAAAACACTAATGCCTCAGCCCCAACCCCAGAGATTCTGAGGTATGTGGTTCTGGGTCTCCCTAACCCTAAGAGGTTTTCAGGTAAACGTCCAGTCACGTTTGACAACTACTGCTGATGTGGTTTGGCTCCGTGTCCTCACCAAAACCTCATCTTGAATTGTAATGCCCATCTGTCAAGGGAGGGAAGTGATTGCATAATGGGGATTGTTTCCCCCATGCTGTTCTCATGATAGTGAGGTTTTATAAATGGTAGTTTATTCTGTGCACCCAACACACACACTCTCTCTCTGTATCTCCCACCTGCCACCATGTAAGACATGCCTGTTTCCCCTTCTGCCATGATTGTAAGTTTCCTGAAGCCTCCTCAGCCATGCAGAACTGTGAGTCAATTAAACTTCTTTTCTTTATAAATTACCCAGCCTCAAGCAGTTCTTTATAGCAGCATGAGTACAGTCTAATACAAATACTCTAAACTATACAATATTTAGAGTTTCCTGCAGTGCATATTGATTTGGTTTACAATTTGACAATTTCATTACCATCTTCAAATACTTCTCTTTTTTTTAATTTATAAAACAACACGATGAACCCTGGGAGAAGCAGAGGCTGACACCTCCAAGCAAGTTCTGGCATAAGGAAACGTCTGAGCCTATATACCTCAGCAGGAGAAATACATGACTTCTTTGAGAAGTGCTACAGAAGCTTCTTCTCACCAGATGGTGAGCCTAAAGGCAGGGAGATTGAAGATGGTAGAGTCAATACATTGATTTTCCTGTGCCCAGGACAACCAGGAAGTCTATTTTAGCTTGAATTGGCTCTTCAAACTCTGCTAATAATAGCTAATTTACTGAGTGCTTACTATAGACCAGACACTTAAAATCCCACTGCCATTTTACAGGAAAGGAAATGGCAAGCACAGAGAGGTTAAATAATTTTCCCAGGGTCACATAGCTAGTGTGTAGTCAAGTCAGGATTTGAACTCTGACTCCAGGGGCCTCTTGGCTGCCTATGATGCTGTTTGACTGGCTAGCTAGACTATACTGTGGTATAACATATATAAATGAAGGGTATGGAAGCAGATTAAGTTTGATCTCATATAAACAATGTAAACATGTAAAACTTGCTTGACATCTCTCAGATTCAATGATCTAATCTGTAAAATGGGGTTAACAATAGTATCTGCCTCATAAGATTACCATGAGGCTTTTAATAAGGGGTTATTGGGAGGCGGAGGTTGCAGTGAGCTGAGATCGTGCCACTGCACTCCAGCCTGGCCAAAAGAGTGAGACTCCATCTCAAAAAACAAACAAACAAGCAAAAAAACAAAAACAAAATAAATAAGGGGTTATCTTGGTGTCTGGATTATAAAAGTACTCAGGAAATAACTTTGTTTTTATGTCAGTGAAGTTCGTGCATCTAAAAATAGAAGTTTTGGGCTGGGCTAGGTGTTTCATGCCTGTAATCCCAGCACTTTGAGAGGCCGAGGCAGGTGGATCATGAGGTCAGCAGTTCAAGACCAGTCTGACCAACATAGTGAAACCTTGTCCCTACTGAAAATACAAAAATTAGCCGAGCATGATGGTACACTCCTGTAATCCCAGCTACTCAGGAGACTGAGGCAGGAGAATACCTTGAACCCGGGAGGTGAAGGTTGCAGTGAGCTGAGATCACACCAGTGTACTCCAGCCTGGGAGACAGAGCAAGACTCTGTCTCAAAAAAGCAAACAAACAAACAAATAGAAGTTTTGGCTTTGGATGTTGTTGCCATTCTTCTGGTCGGTAGGTTAGATAGTAAGTAAGTAGCTCTAGCCAGGATATATAGATTAGTCAAGGCCTATTCTAGTCCTGAAATTCTCTAATTTTCATAAATTGTACCATTCATTCAGATACATTATCTTTACATGACAAAATTCCTCTATTCTCATCCTTATGGTTAATCATTTAATTTGTGAAATAAATCTTTTTTTGTGTTAATTTACATAAGAAAAGCAAAGCTTCACTCTTATAAAATGCTACTACTCTCCAGGTGCTACGCTGGAGATTTTTTGAGGAATTAAGATGGTAACTCACTTGGAAGTTCCCCTGCCATGTTGCCGCATAAAATTGCTGAAACAGGAGTCAGAACAATTGGATTCTAATCTCCATGCCTTGCTTCTTTAAGTACTGGATAATTTCAGGCGTGTCACCCACCCTCTTATGTCTTTGGTTGTCTTCTATGTAAAATTTAGAAGCTATATTATGTGATAGCAACGATTTCTTCTCACTCTAATATTGTGTGATTCTGGATATTACAAAATAGCAACAAGGATATATTTATATATGTAAACTGTGCATATACTGGGAACTGCAGTTCTCACCCACCAGTCTATCTTTTTAGTTCCAACAATTTCTTCCTTATTATGGGCTCATCTGTCAAAATGAAGCAGGATTCTGTGATTTCTAACTTTTTATGATTCTATTAATCTTTTAGTTTTTGTTACCAGCCATTTGCCCAAATGTAACAGCACTGATGCCAAGAGATCCCTTGGTTACTCCCTAACAACTCCTGGAAATTCATTTATCTTCTGTCTTCTAGTTTTTTATTACATGAGTGTAGTGTCTCTCAAATATTGATTTCTGGATATACATTTTGATTACACAAATCATGGAAATGTTTTCCAAATTCACCAACGAAGTTGAATTAATGGATAGAAGATTTCTCCCATGAAAGATGTTTAGGATCCCTGACACCTGACACCATTTGTTTACATTAGAACAAAATATGATAGTGTGTTCCATGTAGTGCAAAATTATTTAGAATTTTATATAAAATATATCTGCCTTAGCACTTGTGTTCTCTAGAAAACAGAACCAGAGGCAAGGCTTACATACTAATGTTTTGTTGAAATGTTCAATCACACAGCAGCTAAAGTGACAGAAAAGAAAATTGAGGCAGAAAAAGATAGGAAGCAAATGTAAGGTCATGCTTTACCATTCTCACTGCAGCTTCTAACAAGTCCAGAAGCAACATGGCTTCTCCGTGGCAGGTGCATCTGCCCAACCTTGCATGAAGTCTTCAGATGAGCTGTATAAAAAAATTAACCTTGGAACAATCCATCAAACAGAACAAAACAAAACAAAACAAAAAACAAGGGACTTTAATGACTCTTCCACTGGTCAAAATGTACTCTACAGGGGTGACGTAAGTCAGTTTCAGAAGATGGAACTTTCAAAGGAGAAATCAAGCAGGCTCTAACAGACTCAGTCTGTGAGATGTTTAAGGTACGGGAAACAGGTGAGGCCAAAAGAATACGAGACAGTGCATACTATCGTATTTATCTGACACAATGTCTGTGTTCTATCGTGTGTCACAAAGACTCCATGATTTCCAGGTAGTATAAGTTTTCAAAAATTCTAGGCCCCATAGAGCACCAAAAAGCAGCTGCAGTATGACAAGTTTATCAGTAAGCGCCATTTTTCTAGCTATAATAAACTCTAGAACAGTGCTTCTCAAATGTGAACATGCAGGGGAATCATCTGGGAGAATCCTGTTAAAAATGCAAAGTTTGATTCAGCATTATGAGGGCATTCAAAGTGCGGTCTACCACCAGCATCACTTGGGAGCTTACTAGAAATGGAGTAGCAGGCTGGCCGCAGTGGCTCACGCCTGTAATCCCAGCACTTTGGGAGGCCAAGGCAGGTAGATCACTTGAGTTCAGGAGTTTGAGACCAGCCTGAACAACATGGTGAAACCCTGTTTCTACTAAAAATACAAAAATTACCCAGGCGTGGTGGTGGGTGCCTGTAATCCCAGCTACCCAGGAGGCTGAGGTGGGAGAATTGCTTGAACCCAGGGGGCGGGGGACAGAGGTTGCAGTGAACCAAGAATGTGCCAAAAAAAAAAAAAAAAAAAAAAAAGGCAGCAGTTTATTAGAAATACCTCTTTCCTGAATTACTGAAATAGAATCTTTGTTTTAAAAAGGTCCCTAGCTGATCTGTACACTCTTAAGGTTTGAGAAGCATTTATCTGGTCTAATAGGGAGTTTCTCAAACTAACTGTGGCGTAAAGACAGTTCTTTTAAAAATCACCAATCTATTGCAATTGTATTGCCAATACAAAAAAATGAATTGCTAGAAAAAGAATGTTTTTAGAAGGCATAAAAATGCAAATGCAAATTTTTATCATTTGATGCAAAAGACATAAAATTATTCTGTCAAACTGCTCTAAAATTCTTTGTCTCTAAAATTTTATTCTAAGTCATCATCTATACTTGTCATAGCAAAGAGTTCTTAGAACTGTACTGGTCTGTGAACAAGACTAAGTAGCATTGGTCTTCAAAGGCAAGTTTTGACTTTATCCTTTTCATAAGTTTGAAATTCTTTAGCAAAAATAATTATATTACAACACTTACAATGCAACAATAATCTAATACATCTTCTTCATTACAGAAAATGTTTTTCTTTATAATATAAGAATAAAACGTAAACTGTAACTTCTGAAATTTATTCCCCTTGCTTTCCCCTCCCTTCGTCTCTTCCCTCAACTGGTAGTATATTTTTAAATTGCTAGGCCTGGCCAGCTTCAGATAACTCCTACATTCAGTGACTAGATCCTTCAGGTTCTTTCCATGGTTGAAATGTAAGTAGATATTAAGCCTCACCTGCATTTAACCTTAGTGTGAGTGAGTTGTTCAGATCCTTTCCTGAAAACAGCTTTTAATGAAAGGGAGAAGAGGAAACCCTAGGGGGACGGAGTGACTCAGCTGTGGAGAGAGGATACCACAAAAGGGGGCCATGTCTGTCTGTGCTACATGCCTGGTAACAGAGCACCAAAGACTTGTGATTTTAATATTAGAATTATTGTCCAAGTGGAAAACAACCTAAAAATTTGATGAAGAAGGAAAGCTAAGATGACTGCATCCTGAAAATGTATAAGGCTTGAAGGTATTTTTCAATTTTATTTACTATAAGAAAAAATAGAAATTACTGTTTATCAAAATAGTAATTTTACTGGAAACTTCAGATAGCAAATTAGGTATATATTGGGTATACATAGTTTTACATATATACACACATATATGTATTTAGGTATATATTTATAGATGTATATTTATAGGCATATATTTATAACTATCTTTCAAAGATATATGTATCTTTGAAAGATAGTTGCTAGGCAAGAAGGTTTTCCAGTCCCCATTGAGGATTCATTTCATAACCAGCTCAAGCATACATTCTTGAAACTGAAAACCTTACTCATCTGGCAGAGAAAAGGACCATAACTACAAGAGAAAATACAAAGGTCTTTCAGAGCATCCAGCTTTTACTTCCAGACTTTCTCCTTCATGGGCTTTCCCCTATACTTAAAAAAAAATCTTGTTTATCTGCCTTGGGATTTTCTGCATTAATTTATAATCAGGTTAGCTATTATAATGCAATATTTACTTTTATAAGATCAAAGTACAAACTTTACGAGGACCCATGAGAGATCCTTTTTTCCTGACAATGTATTAGGAATACTGTGCTTCTCTAAGCACTCATTCATTTTTTACTTTTTTCTTAGCACTGTAACTTTTGAACTTTATTCCCATTGCTTCTCCCTTCCTTTATCTCTTTCCTCAACTTGTAGTATATCTTTAAATTGCTAGGCCCAGCTGGTTTCAGATAACCCTGACATTAAGTGACTAGATTCTTCAGGTTCTTTCCACGGTTGAAATATAAGTAGATATTAAGCCTCACCTGTAAAAATTGGGCCATGAAGACTCATTAGGTAAAAGACTTGGATAATTTATTTCACCTTTGTGGGCCTCATTTTCTCATTTCAAGGGTAGATATAAAATTGTTACCCACTTTATAGGGCTCTTCTCTAAATTATATGACATAATATGCCTTAAGTGTTTAGAATAGTACTTGGAACATAATTATTAAAAATGTGAACCTTGGCCCAGCCCGGTGGCTCACGCCTGTAATCCCAGCACTTTGGGATGCCAAGGCAGGTGGATCATGAGGTCAACAGATCGAGACCATCCTGGCCAACATGGTGAAACCCCGTCTCTACTAAAAATACAAAAATTAGCTGGGTGTGGTGGTGCGCGCCTGTAGTCCCAGCTACTCAGGAAGCTGAGGCAGGAGAATAGCTTGAACCCGGGAGGTGGAGATTGCTATGAGCTGAGATTGTGCCACTGCTCTCCAGCCTGGCAGCAGAGTGAGACTCTGTCTCAAAATAAACCACAAAAAGTGAACTTTTATTACTTTTTAAATCATAGAATTGGTGATTCTCGTAACTATTCAAGTTTTCCATTTTGTTTGTTCTCCTAGGAACATTAGGATCACTTTTGCTTCTTCAAGTAGCTATTCGCTATTCTTTTTCTCTTTCTTCCCAAATACTCCATCAGTTTATTTATTTATTTAGAGACGGAATCTTGTCTTGTTGTCCAAGTTGGATTGCAGTGGCGTGATCATGGCAGCCTTTACCTCCCAGGCTCAAGGTATTTTTCTACTTCATCTTCCTGAGTAGCTACGACTACAGGCACATGCCACTATGTCTGGCTGATTTTTAAATTTTTTCTTGTTATGTTGCCAGGGCTGATCTTGAACCCCTAGGCTCAAGGGATCTTCCTGCTTTGGCCTCCTGAAGTATTGGGATTACAGGTGTGAGCCACTGCGCCCAGCCCATCAGTTCATTCTTTATGCTGCTGTTTTGCATGCATATCTGCAGACTGCCTCAAACCTTTTTTTAGAATAAAGTAGTTTATCAATCAATCAATCAGTCTCTTAACAATGGGATTAAGATCAGCCCTATGGGATCTGGAAAAAAAATTGGACTATGAATTCACCTATGGACAAGAATTGTCTCAAGTATATTTTGAAACTGGTTGACTTAAGTCTGATTTCCTGAACCAATCACTTGAAAGAGAGATTGGACTACTATATATATTGTGACTGGGGTCAGTCCTCAAAATTACATTGCTGGTACACAAGGAGCATGGGTGGATAAATGATGGAGAGTCAATACCAATTACAATAGAATATTCTAAATAGGAAAGTATCTTACTCATCTTTGTATTCCCAATAGCTAGCACAGTTTCTGGCATCTAGCAATACTCAGTAAATGACTAATGAATGAACAATTCATTTCTGCCTAGGTTCCACATTTCCATTTGGCAACTCACCAAACAAAGGAACCTGTTATGACTATGGAATTCCCTTAAATGAAACTTTTATTTTCTGGAAACAATACGTTCCTATGAAGTCAAACTCCAGAAAGCTTCTTATGATTTATTCTCTGAGTAATTCACTTTACTCTGTATGCTAACATTATCAGATCACTTGAAGGTCCCTGAAACCAACATGTCTCTTCACTCATATTTGTCTTTGAAAATGCTTATACTTCTATCTAGTAAAGTTCTTATTCCTTCAATCTGGACCTAGGTCTTTGCCTCTCTCTGGGGAGATTTCTTTGCTATTGACTCCATTAGGCATAGCCGGGTATGCCACTGTTTACGACCCCACCATGCCCAGTATTTATTCTTGTGGTAATTCTCTCTACATTGTTTTTTTTATAACTTAATGAGCAGACAGTATGTGAAGGAGAAAGAGCACAGGTTTTGCAATCAGACAAAACTGGGTTAGGTCCTTGCTTGACAATGTTTTAGCTATGTAACCAAGCCCTGTTACTTAACTTTGCCAACAGTCAGGTTACTGGTTTTGAAATCAGGATAGTAAAGTCTGTTTCATGGAGGTGTTGTGAAGATTAAATTCGGTAGCATATGCAAAGGTCAAGCACATAATTGGTACTCAGTAAATAAATAATAGAGTAGGAGCTCAATAGCTAAAATGTAGTTAGCATGATTTGAGAGGGTTTTTAAAAAGTGAAGATCATGTAACAGATTTATGATGTAGGTTAAAAAATCAATTTGAATTATGACATTAGAGTTTTTAGAATTAAATTTAGAGTTATAGATATGCAAAAGTGAAAACCATGTTTTTAACTTCTTCCTAAATAGCCCATAGCATAGAAGTATGTGTTAATAGGCAGTTGATGATGATTTTGATGAACGATCAGCAAGTGATTTAGTCCCTTTCTTTACATTTCCTTAAGTATCTATCTCAGAGTCATATTTAAGAGTGATTAGCATGGTATTAGAGCAATAGTGCCCCAAAACCTCACCATAAGTACTGGTTTCCAGATGAGCCTATTCTTGAAAGACTTAATTTAAGCTTTTCCACTTAGCATTTAATGTGACTTATTTTGTACAATGACAAAGCTGCAGGTGTTAACAAAATCTAAGAGTTTAAAAATGTGCCTGTGGTATATTTAAAGTGACCAAAATAACTTTTTTTAAGATTCAAAAATAAACTGTTGACATAAATCACAAAAATACCACTGCTTAAGAAATAAGATTTGTAGCATTTCATCGTTTTCACTCAGAATTAAAGGTCCTCCATACTCTAGCCCCAGTTTACCTTTCAGACACCTCCACTGCCCACCCCCTCCCAGAACCTCTACATTGCAGTTTTATGATGAAATTTTTCTGCCTCTGCCTTTAATTTCTTCTTTGCCTCTAACATATTTTAGTGTACAGACATGCCTTTTTACACCTTTTTATTCCAACTGAAGCTGAAGCTCAGGACCTAGCAGGTGGGCAATACTCAGGGTGCATTGGATTAATGGTGGGTGACTAAAAGAGAGGGCCACATGGAGCAGATATGGAGAAACCAGACACAGCGCATCCTTCATGAAATGGACTAAAGGCCTCCCGGAAAGGGCAATTGCAAGAGTTGTTGGAGTCACTGGCTGGTCTCTCCAGACTGACAATAAACCTATGTCCAAAGCTCGTTGGCAGTATGCCTGATGGAGAAGAAGCATGTCCTGAGTGGCACAGAGCTGAGTGTCCCAGACCTGCCCCAGAGACAGTGGCTGTAGGTTAGAGGAAAGGGAAATTTTGAGTGAATTGTGAGGCCTAACACTTAGCCAACTCTTCAGCCCAGCTCTTCTCTCCCCAATTCCTTTCTTCCTCAGAATTTGTGGCAGAGGCTCAGGAAGAGGCTTCCTAAGACAGAAGGTAGGCCAGGCATGGTGGCTCATGCCTGTAATCTCAGCACTTTGGGAGACCAATGCAGGTGGATCACTTGAGGCCAGGAGTTCGAGACCAGCCTGGCCAACATGGCAAAACCTTGTCTCTACTAAAAATATAAAAATTAGCTGGGCTGGTGGCTCATGCCTGTAATCCCAGTTACTTGGGAGGCTGAGGCAAAACAATCACTTGAACCTGGGAGGCAGAGGTTACAGTGAGCCAAGATTGCACCACTGCACTCCAGGTGACAGAGCAGACTCTGTCTCAAAAAAATAAAAAGCTAAAGGACACACAACTGAGAGCTGCTGAGCGAGTGATGGGCAATGAGTCCTTTTAGTCAGCAATGCAGAAGAGATGAAGCTTGAAACCTTTAAAAGGGGCAACATAGTTGTTATAAAGATAACTGGGGAGAATAGGATGATTTAAAAGACTTACTAGCATCCCTGTTTTCACTGACTCTTCACAGTTCCAAACTGCAGGTTGAGTATCCCTTATCCAAAAGCTTGGGACTGGAAGTGTCTCAGTTTTTGAATTGTTTGGATTTTTGAATATTTGCACATAGGTAATGAGATATCTGGGGATGGGACAAAAGTCTAAACAGGAAATTTATTTATGTTTCATACACACATTCTACACATAGACTGAAGGTATTTTTATAAAATATTTTAAATAATTTTGTGCATGAAATAAACTTTTGTCTGCATTTTAACTTTGTTCTATCATATGAGGTCAGGTGTAGGATTTTTCTCTTGTGATTTCATGTTGGTGTTCTGCATCGTAAGATTAACTTAATTCAATGTAAATGATGACTACATGAAATGCTTTCCTTGACTTAATCAAATATTGCCCAATTTAAGTCCTACACGTTGACCTTCTCTACACTCTCACAGCCCTAGTTTGCTAAACTTTATGTCGTAGCAGCAACACTTTTTTTAGCTTCTGAATTTAAAGCATTGATTTTTATGTTTTATACCTATCATTTGACAATGGCTCAAGGATACATTCTTCATTATGCAACTGGTTGTGTAAATGATACAAGACAAGAATGGTAAGAGACTTAGTCACCTTAGCCTCTGATTAGTTTGTACTTGACAGGGTCAACCATGTAGCAGCACAGAACCTAGAAATTTGGGAGCTCTAGTCTATGCTAAAGTTTTCAAGATCATTCTCAAAAATGAATAAGGAACACTCAGCAGAAAGTGCTTGTCACAAACACCATATGACACATTGAATCACACGGTTGTGTAATATACATACCTGAGCACGTTCTAGTGGGAATTTTTCAACAATGAACATTAGTTCCTAGTACTTTTATATGAAACTTCACACTTTCTGTGAAGTTTTATGTTTGTCTATTTCTTATTTTTAAATTAATAAGCATTCATTGTTAAAATTTTAAAAAGTAAAAAAAGTGTAAATAAGTAGGAAAAGTCATTGAAAATCCCACCACTCATTTTGGCATATTTCCTCCATTTTAAAAACATGTTGAAACTTTATTATATATGGAGTCTCAGTTCTAGCTCTTACATTTAATATTATAACATAAGGATTTTTCTAAGCCATTTAAAACACCTAGCAAACATAATTTTTAAACCAAAATGAATATATCTTTGTTTCCTATTCTTACGATATGAATAATTCATGCTAGTTATAGAAATTCCAAATAATACATAAGTATGTATAGCAACAGTAATCCACCACTCAGAAATAACCACAGTTAAATTTAGTGTCTATCCTTCCAAATTTTTGCCCATGCTTTTAAACACAAACGTGTATGCATATATACAAATAAATATATATGTAAACATGCAACATTGAGATCACACTTCATAAAGAGTTTGGGAACCTATATTTTTTACTTGATATCTTTTGAATATCTTTCTATCATCTTCATATTTATGTATTCTTTATCCTTTTTAACAGCTGCATAGTGCAATATTGTAAAAAGAATCTTAATAATTACACAAAATTGTATTGCAAGCTTGTTCAACCTGGCCCAGGATGGCTTTGAATGTGGCCCAATACAAATTCATAAACTTTCTTAAAACATTATAGATTTTTTTTTTTACAATTTTTTTTTAGCTCATCAGCTATCATTAGTGTTAGTGTATTTTATGTGTAGCTCAAGACAGTTCTTCTTCCAGTGTGGCGCAGGGAAAACAAAAGATGGGACACCCCTGTTGTACTGAATGGATGTGCTACAGTGTGCTTAACTTTTCCCCACTGTCCGCCCCCACTGCCCAATAATGAAGATGGAGACTTAGTTTGTTTCTTAACTTTGAAAACTAAGAGTGATCCTCAACTGAAAACAGTGTTGTGGTGGACATCTTTACCCATAAACAACTGTCCAAGTATAAAATTATTTTCTAAGATAGAATTCTACTGTTAGAATTATTAACTCAAGACATGAAAAAGCTTAAGACTCTTGATAAATCTTATACATTTTTTTAAAAAAAGAATATCTGGATCTAAATGGTTTTACTGGCCAATGAAACAAGAATTTCTGCCCAGAGGGTTAAATATTTTGAATAATATTCAAAAATTTTGTGAAAAATAATTTTAAGATTTTCTTCATTTGCCTCTGTAAGGAAGCTTTTAATGTGGTAATTTTGGTCTTTAATATTTTAACTGGTTCTGCGTACCAATTAAAGAATATACCGCATTGCAAAAAATGTTTTTAATTTTAAAATTTCTTTGCTAATTCTTATTTTATGCAAATGCTTATCTCTACCTCCCTGTTGCTTTTTAATACACTATATCCTAAGTCTTTTAAAATTTAAATTTGCACTTCTGTCGTTATCATTGAATACATTGGATGTACTTTTATATCATTTAGTATAAATTTAAGAAAGACTGTTGTAGATGGCTGGTACATGTGTAAAGTTTGCTTGTAGATAGCATTGAGGGTGGTTTCTAGTCCTATCTTTTGTCCTTTATAAGGCTTTTTGGGAAAGTTTATGGCACTAAACATATGAGTCGCATATCCAGAAGTATGAAATTAGTCTTCAGGAACTGCATTAACTGCTTTCGTTCTGTAACAATTCTTAATGTTAGATGACGTTTTACTTAGGAACTGTGAAGTAAGTCTCTCACAAACTTCTATGAAATGTGTGTGTTCAGAGTTAAATTTTCCCAAGAACTTTGCTCAAGAAATTACTTTTCACCTCAGTTCAATGTTAATTTGCTCTCCTTGTAAGCAAACAGAATGTAGCAATACTATTTCTATCCCAAGAACATATGCATGTTGTTCCATTAGTAGTAATATTTTCATCAGAACATTGTTTAACAGTAGCAAGTGATAACATTTGTAGGCAGTAATCAGAGACTTGACAGCTTTCTTCACCACTAACATTCTTCCATCTAGGAGATGAGAGACGTAAACGAAGTAGAATACTTCAGAAAATGATTATTAGCCAATGCTAACTCAAATGCCAAGTCGAAGTTGAATTACTTGTTTTAAAAAAGGCAAAATGATCTTCTGACATTGCTATTTCCTAGCAGCTTCATTTTATAGGTGGTAGTCATAACAGAGTAGAGAATGAAGTAGGATTATGCAAATTTTCTCATCTTGCACAGAGAAAATAAGAGTTTTGATGTGTGAATTTCTTCAACTTCCTGATATGCACCTAAAATTTACCAGCATTCATTCCATCTTCTTTTTTCATCTGTGAGAAGGAAAAAGTGTCTCTTCTTTCCAAAGCTAAACCCTCTCTTCTCCTCTGGCAGTAAGTGCATTAGTCAGATCTCTTTTGTCTTCTGGTCTTGACAGCTCAACTATTAAAAACCTTTGAAAGATGCAGCTTCTGCTCTTTCTCCTTTTTTAATTTAAATAGAATTGTACAGGGTCTTACTGTGTGGCCCAGGCTGGTCTTGAATTCCTGGCCTCAGGCGATCCTCCTGCCTCAGCCTCTCAAAGTGTTGGGATTACAAACATGAGCCACCACACCTGGCCTATTTTTTTTAAGCTAACTTTTACTTTTCTGTCTATACATGCCTTTCTCAACAGAGTTACAAGAGAGAACTAAGCCTTACAGAAAGTGATTTGAGTGACTATTTTTTTTCAAATCTGCCATGAATGGTATCCTTCATCATACACAGGAAAAAGGTTAATTCATAACATACAATGTGTGCTTTAAGGCATTAAAGGAAAATAGAAAAGTCAAGGTATTAATTTCCTACCTCCTATATTCACTGTCTTACTGAAGGTGCAGTTATCTTCTGTTGGCCTCTCCAGACCCACATTCCATTATCCTCCATCTGTTTCTGTGCCTTGCAAGGATGTACTGTAGAGCCTACATCTGTGAGTTCCCTTCAACTATTGCTTTCAGTAGGGTTCAGCCCATAGGCATCTCATCAGGAGTTAGGGGAGAGCGAGTTGGGCATATCTATTAACATTTCTCTGGATCCCTCCTTGGAATATCACCTTGGGCTGTATATGTTCTTCAATTAAAAGATACAGCTCTCTCAAGGTGGCCCTTTCCTCTACAGGACTCTCTTGCTGGGTTCCAGTGACTGCATCACTGGGTTATTTAGGCATTGAGGTTATTTAGGCCTCAATGTGATAACAACTCCACTACTACTAATCTGGGGGAATGGCACTATTCTACTGTTGTAAGTCATGTAAAATTCATGCTTTGTAGTATACAGTTCTACTGGATTTGACAAGTGCATAAAGTCACATATCCACCACCACAATCATAACACAAAACTGTTCCATTATACCCACAAATTCCCTCAGGCTGTCTCTTTGTATCAATACTTCACCTTCCCCCAGCATCTGATAATCACTGATCGATTTTTTATCCTGTCCCTAGAGTCTTCCATTTCAAATTATATAAATGGAAGCATACTGTATGTAGACTTTGGGGTCTGGCTTTGTTTACTTAGCAAAAGGTACTTCAGATTCGTTTGTGTTGTTATGTGAATCAGCAGTTCTTTCTTCTTTATTGCTGAGTAACATTCCATTACATGGAGATGTCAGAGTGTGTTTATTAATTCATTGCTCTAAGGACATTTGGATTGTTTCCAATTTGGGGTGATTATAAGCTGCCAAAACAGTTAAGAGCTGCTACAAAACTTTGTGCACAAGTTTTTGTGTGAGTAAAAGTATTCGTTTCTCTTGAATGAATACCTAGGATTTTTTTAAAAATAAATTTTTAACTTAAGGTGGATTAAAGATTTAAATATAAAACACAAAACTATAAAAACCCTAGTAGAAAATCTAAGCAATACCATTCAGAACATAGGCATGGGCAAAGGTTTCATGACAAAAACATCAAAAGCAATTGCAAGAAAAACAAAAATTGACAAATGGTATCTAATTAAACTAAAGAGCTTCTGCGCAGCCAAAGAAACTCTCATCAGAGTGAACAAACAACCTACAGAATGGGAGAAAAAATTTTGCAATCTGTCCATCTGACAAAGGTCTAATGGATAGAATCCACAAGGAACTTAAACAAATTGAAAAGAAAAAAACAAATAACTCCCTTAAAAAGTGGGCAAAGGACATGAACAGACATTTGTCAAAAGAAGACATACATGTGGCCAACAATCATATGAAAAAAAGCTCAACATCACTGATCATTAGAGAAATGCAAATCAAAACAATAATAAGAAATGCAAATCAAAATGATGCCAGTCAGAATGGCTATTATTAAAAAGTCAAGAAACAACAGATACCATTAAGGCTGCAGAGAAATAGAAAAATTTTAACAATGCTGATGGGAATGTAAATTAGTTAAACCACTGTGGAAGAGAGTATGGAGATTCCTCAAAGACCTAGAACCAGAAATACCATTTGACCCAGGAATTCCATTACTGGATATATGCCCAAAACAATATAAATTATTCTATTATAAAGATGCATGCATGTATATGTTCATTACAGCACTATTCACAATAGCAAAGGCATGGAATCAACCCAAATGCCCATCAATGATAGAACAGGTAAAAAAAATGTGGTACATATACACCATGAAATACTATGCAGCCATAAAAAGAAATGAGATCATGTCCTTTGCAGGGACTGGATGGAGATGGAAGCTGGTATTCTCAGTAAACTAATGCAGGAACAGAAAAACCAAACACTACGTGTTCACACTTATAAGTGGGAGCTGAACAATGAGAACACATGGACACAGGGAGGGGAAAAATACACACTGGAGCCTGTCAGGGATGAGGCTAGGGGAAGGGAGTGCGTCAAGAAAAATAGCTAATGCATGCAGGGCTTAATATCTAGGTGATGGGTTGATAGGTGCAGCAAACCACCATGCCACAAGTTTACCTGTGTAAGAAACCTGCACATCTACACATGTAACCAGGATGTAAAATAAAATGTTTTTAAAAATGAATTTTATAATGTTCACTGATTTAATACAATTTTCTGGCTCCTGTGTATAAGACAGTTGCAGCCTGGTGAAATATGTAAGTATGTTCCTGATCATTGTCAATGAATAGGTCAAGATGAGGAGGAGATTAGCATAAGTGGGAGATTAGCATAGCTAAAAAGTTGATGGCTAAGACAGACTGGTTCATGCACCAAGAATGAAGGAGGCAGGATAAAATAAGCAGAACCAGTTCACAGGTGGCTTTGATTGTACAGCTGTGTAATCTACAGTTGTAACATAGTTGGTTTCAGTTATCTCAAATATAATGATAAAGCATATGGTCATTGACTCTAAATTTATGATTCTCTTTTTCTCTTCTTCCTTCTCTCCCTACCTTCCTCCCTTCCTTCCTTCCTTCTTCCCTTCCCTTCTTTTTCCTTGCTTCCTTCCTCGCTCTTTCTTTTTCTTTCATTCATTCATTCTTTTTTTTCTTTCTCTCTGCTTCCTTCCTTTTCTTCTTTCTCTTTTCTTTCTCTCTTTCCTTCATTCCTTCCTTTCTATCTTTCCTTTCTTTCTTCATTTCTTTCTCTTTCTCTCTTTCTTTCTCTTTCTTTCTCTCTTTCCTTCCTCCCTTTCTTCCCCTTCCTTCCTTCCTTCTTTTGTTTTGTCATTCTCTCCTGACCTACAGAGCACTTGTATGTATTTCTATACAACTTAAGTTAGTTACAAGAATGTTATAAAATTAGTTACAAATATTTTAAAAAACACTCTAATTTATATTAACATTAAAATGGCCCAACTAAATTTTTGAAGTCTGGATACGATATTTGAAAATAATTACAGTTTTTCCTGTTAAAAGATACCATAACTAGGTCTGAAGGAAAAATTGGGTTAGATGTATTTTACTGACTTTTAGTAAAAAGATCAAAATTATTTCTAAATAGCATAACAATGAGCCATGTTTGAGTGTTCTTAAATGCTTAAATGTACTTGAAAATAGTGATCTAATATAAGTTGAAAAAGTTTTCATAAAATTTTGTGAAAATGTTCATCTACTTAACAGACTTTCTTGGCCGGGCAAGGTGGCTCACACCTGTAATTCTAGCACTTTGGTAGGCTGAGGCAGGTGGATCACCTGAGGTCAGGAGTTCAAGACCAGCCTAGCAAATATGGTGAAACCCCATCTCTACCAATAAAAAAAAATCAGCCAGGGAAGGGTGGTGGGCACCTATAATCTCAGCTACACAGGAGGCTGAGGCAGGAGAATTGTTTGAACCTGGAGGGCAGAGGTTGCAGTGAGCCCAGAGAGAGCACCACTTTACTCTGGCCTGGGTGAAAGAGCAAAATTTTGTCTCAAAAAAACAAAAAACAAAGATTTTCCTTAGAGATAGTATAAACATTAGTCTGGTTTTCTTAATTACAGATTCAGCTTTAGTGTAGTGTGAATTCAAGAGGTATTGTCTTTCCGATGTTCCTCATTCCAATTGGAAAAACTAAAAAGATTAAGGAAGGCATTATTTATTTTACAGTGCATCACCGTACCTTGTATCAGCAGTGGACACTCACTAAGTGTTACTGATTGATAAGGATGAAAGGACAGATGCGTCCCAGGGGTGTATTTACCAATGTAGACAATCCCTTCTGGGTGATGAAATCACAGAAAATGGAAGCCACTTGCACAAAAGAAGAGATAGAAAAACAAAGATTTGGTTTGTAACATCATATATTTTTTTCTAGTTGTTTTAGAATTTCCATTTTTGGATGAATTTCTCACTGTGTGAATTTATGAAAGGCAAATTGCAACTTCTACTATTTTTCTCTCAAGCCATCCACTTATTTTTCCACTCTACCTTCCCCAGATGATTGCATTCTGTTAGAAATGTTATATGGAATTTTGTGTTTTACACAAGAAATGAACTGAAAGAGAGGGATTGGGATTTGGGGTTTTGTATCATAAGCATCTCTTGTAGTGCCTCCTGCATATACTCACAGTAAAATTAGGCTCAGCAGGTAGCAGCAAACCTGAGCAGGCTGGATTAAAAAGAAAATACTAGAAAGTGAAATCACCAAATGAAGCTCTCCTATCTATAGAGCATCAGTGAAAAGATTTGTAGATTGAGACATGATAAATTCCTCAGAATAAAAATCAAGATGAAGGTATTAACATTCTCAAACATTCACAGTGTAAAATTGATTTGTTAAATTCATTCATCAAGTTTATTTAATTGCATGCATCCTATGTGCCAAGCATGATTCTAGGCACTTAGGGATACAACACTGACAGGATAAAAATCTCTGTCCTTGTCAAGTTTGCCTCTAGTGGGAATGAAGACATACAGTATTCCAACAAATAAGTAAAAAATGCAGTACATTGGTGGAGATTAGTATCATAGGAATAAGCAGGGAAGGGGATAAAGAGTAACAGAATGGGGGGTGCTGGTTTGTAAATTTAAATATGTGACTTTTCGGTAAATACTAAAGTTTTAAAAGGGATGTGTTTGTATATATTTGGGAGAAGGGCATTCCTGCAAAAGAAGCCACAGGTGCAAAGGGTCTGGGCAATAGTGTGTCTGGCATGTTCAAGGGACAGTCAAATCCATGAAAAATGAGATATAGCTATAAGACATGAGTGCAGAGAAGTCAGTGGGGGAATAGATCATCTAGGGACTGCTAAGAATTTGGCTTTTATTTGTGTTGGCTTCTGTCTTGACAGTATGGTGTGGAGTAAGAGCGGAAGCAGAGAGACAAGTTAAGAGGATGTGGCAATGATTCAGGTGAGAGGTAATGATGGTTAGAGAGTGAATGGTAGAGGTAGAGAGATGGGGTCGGATTCTGGATATTTTGTAAAGATAAAGCTAACAAGGTTTGCTAATGGATTGGATATCACTTGTGAAAGACAGCAGTCAAACATAAATCCAAATTTTTGGCATGAGTAGATGGAAGTTTAGAGTTATTATTAACTGAGGGAAATAATTGTTAAGAGGAACTTTATTGCAGATGGAAAATTAGATGCCTGGTTTGGACATCTCAGCAGACTTGTTTGGTAGCAGATACAGAATATGGAATGAAGGGAGAGATCTAGGCCAGGATATTCATTTGGAAGTCATACATATACAGATGGTATTTAAAGTGATAAGACTGGTGTGCTCACCAGATCAAATTCTTAGTTCTAATACAGTTGTATTTTCTCATGGTGATGGTGCAAATAGGTTGATTTTCAGGTGTTTTGACATACCATACTAGAAATTGGTCTAATGACAACATAAAACACAGGCATTTTCTCTATTTTCAGCTTCCAATTTTAACATCACCTTGGCTATAAATATTGCTGCCAAGTGCAGCTGGCGTCTAGTGAGCAGTCTAGGCCCTCTAACCTCAAGGCCACTAGAAGACAGTACTCACACTTGTTGCAGCTCAAAATAAAACAAAATGAAGCAGAGCAGACAATATTCTACTTCATAATGTATTGGTGAATAATGAAGAATTTATTGCAGATTTTGTGATTTGACAGATGAGAAAATTGACATTGCATACTACATAGATAAAATGTAACAAAAATTTCCTTCTTTGTTCTTCCCCTCCACTAGCAGTCACCTCCATTCTCTTCCCCAGATCCCCTACTATCTTAAAGAAACTTCCTTACAACCCAAAGGATTCATTTCTAGTTTCAGGGTTGCTTACCCTCCACCCTCCACAAAACGAAACATTTCCCTATATTTAACTGAATCGACTTTTCTCACAAAGAAATCTAGCAACTTATATTCTAATTCATTTGTCCTTTAAGTGACCAATCATCCATACCAATGCACTTCTCATCCAAGTGTCTGCCACACAAAACAGGTCTCTTTAAAAGAGTACGTGTGTATATGTGTGTGTAGGAGAAGAAAAAAGAGAGAGAGGGAGAGAGACAGAGACTGGGTATTGAAGAGGTGACTTTCCAAATCAATACACACTTGTTCTCAAGTCTGAATAAAGACTAAAACGTAGGATAAAAATGTATTATTTTTATTTGGTCATAATTTGCATAAAGAGGAATATAAAATGCCAAGAAAATTTTGATATCTTCACATTTTTATACTCATTTTTATCATTCAATTACTTATTCATGTTAACATAATTATTTTCAAACTCTCTTCCCCTGCCATATAAATCTGCATCATTGGTTAATTGAATGTAATCTATATATATATATATTTTATATATATATATATATATATATATATATATATTTTTATATATATATATATGTATTTTTTAACACTTTTCCATACACCAGTCTTCTCCACTTTCAAGGATGCTGTACTATGCTGTTCAAATCTTCCATTCAGAACTGAGGGTCTCCTCTCAGCTGATGGGAAGAACTTCTCTGGCCATTCTGCATCCAATTGGTTGAACTAAGGATAAAAGTGCTCAGCTCTCTCATCCCAACTCAGGACGTCTGGAAGTGCTGTCCTAGTGTCAGAGCTCCCCATGGGGTCAGCTGAGGCCTTGTTGTGACTGCGCCAAAGCTCACCTTCTCTCTCTGCCTCAGTCTTGCTGCCTTTTGCTTTCCCAAGGTACTGCCCCATGGAGCTCTGTTTGATAAGTTTTCTATACACCAACCTCCATCTCAGAGTGCTTTCTTGGGAAACCAATTGCAGCACACTCTAATTGTCATTTTCTTCTGGAATATTCAAGAACATCTGAGATTGAGAGAGTTTTCTCACATCTGTTTTTGAGCTCTGGGGCCCTCAGCTCTTCTCTTCTTTGCAGCTGGTCATTTCTGGGAACTCTGCAATACTGCCTTTTCCTAGCAGGAGGCTCTCTAGAGCACTCTATGTTGGGCAGGCATCATTCCTTCTCTGTCCTAAGCCTTTATTCCCCTACAATATCACCCACACCAAGCTATAAGGATATATTAACTTACTGAAGCATTACAGGCAACAGAAACTATTACAGCCAAATGTGATTGAACACTTAGCCTAAAGGGCAGAAGCACAAAATGGTAAACCTCTCACTGGGGGACCCTCCTGAACACTTCCTGGGTCTTTATTATTATGTCATTTGTTTGTGTGTGTGTTCTGGTTTTTTCGAGACAGAGTCTTACACTGTAACTTAGGCCAGAGAGTAGTGGCGTGATCTTGGCACACTGCAGTCTTGACTTCCCCTAGCTCAAGCAATCCTCCCACCTCAGACTCCCGAATAGCTGGGACTACACAGGCACATGCCACCATGCCTGGCTAATTTTTTCTTTTTTTGTAGATATGGGTTTCACTATGTTGTCCAGGCTGGTCTCAAACTCCTGGGCAATCAGCCCAGCCTAGTCTCCCAAAGTGCTGAGATTATAGGTGTGAGCCACCGTGCCTGGCCTTTATTATGTTCTTTATTTTCAAATTCTGCCCCACCTCATAAGCCCTTCATTTTCAAACATTCAGAGTGTACTTCTTCCTTCTCTTTTAGGAGAATCCTGTCCTCAAACTACAATATTTCTAGGATCGTACTTATTCCATGCCAGGGCATATTAATCAAATTCCTAAACTCCAGGCATCAACTGGATAGTGCCAAGTGCGGTGTGACACTTAAGTCAGTTCACCATGTGGTCTGTTTACCAATGTAATATGCAGATACGTCTCCTCACTTTCCCTAACCATTCAGTAATTCACTATTAGGTCATCTACTAAGGGTGAACAAAAATTCTGAGCCAGTATAGCTAACTCAGCATTGTCTGATACCAGAGCTACTAGCTACATGTGACTACTGGGAACTTGAAATGTGAAAAATTGTCCAGGATTTCCTCCCATTATTTCAACTCTTGCCCCTTCACAATTCCACTTTTACAGGTACCCGTTACTTCTGACTCATGAGTTGTGGGTTGGCTAACTTCTGATTTTAGCATTCTCTTGGCTTCTAAGTCAGTTACGTTCATCCGTTTTGTTTTCCAGCCTCTAAAATTGTGGTGTTCTCATCTTCTTTCTCACTCTTTATGTTTTCATGGTTTTATGCTTTTAAAACCTTCGCTGTTATTTCAATGGAGTTTTGGAGAAGCTAAGATAAATACATGTTCAATCCACCATATTTAACTCAAAGTTTTAAATAGAGTACCCTGAAACAGTTAAAGTTTTCCTTTATAAACACTGTTTATAATAAAATTGTAGAAAAGTCATAATGATGAAATATAGGAATTATTCTTCAAAAGTATTCTGTTGTAGCTTAATATTTTGGCTACTATTGAGGTTAAATCAATTTGCAATAGGAGAAAAAAGGATTTTCTGTAATTCCATATGAAATATATTAAAATAGCATTTCAATATAAGGATTTGTGAAGATAGCCTATCAGTTGTCCTATAATTCTCTAGTCCTTTCTGGGGAAATAGCTGCTTCATCCCTTTAAAACTTCTAAGTGAGAAAAAACAAGCAGAAAAGAATATTTCCCCAGTAAGCTTTCTTGAAAAACATAATTTATGTCTCCTGTGCCCTATATTTTTTTACTTCAGTCTTTCTGAGGCTATAAAGTAACATATTTTTAAAATTATGGATGCATTTCATATTTAAAGATGACAAAATATGCCTTTCTTACTAGTCAGCCAAAGATTTAGGGAAAGTAGTACTTTATTCTTGAGTATTAAATGGACAAGTCTGAAGAAACCCCAGGGCAATGGAGAGAAGAGGATACATATTTAAGAAATATATTACAAATCTAAAATGATTTTCAAAGCACTAAAGTATGCAACTGTTATGAAGTAAGTAATACCCTGTAAAATATAGCTGCTGAAATATATTTTTCAAGGGTTTTCAACTGACATTAGAACATTCTCACTTAAGAACAAAAGATCAAAATCTCTTTTAAAAGAGCAGGAAGATGCTATTGATGGTACTGGGGATTTACAATACTCTGGATTCATCTAGAGAAGGTTTCTTTAAAGCGTTAAAATAAATACACCCATAAGAGGTAAAATACAGACACTACCTTAAAAATACAAATAAATACCAAGGTTAGAGGTATAATATGGAAACATACAGTCCCAAACTGACACAACTAAACTTTCCTTACTGCGTTAGATTAGTCCCCATTCATTGAATCATCAAATTTTGCTGATTACTTTTGCAGTCATTAAAGACCACTTTTGTTTGTGATTTTCATCTATCTTTTTTTCCCAACAAGCTCACTTAGTTTTGTTGTTTAATAGATTTGATATGAACCACTATGCTAATGAAATAATCTTATGGGCACATTTTCCCCCCTTTCTTTATATGTAGTAGTCAGCCTCAAATCTGAAATTTCCTCTCTTTCTAGTTCTTCTAATAACTAATTATGGTCTCATATAATCTATTCTAAAATTGCCTAGTTAGGAGCATTGACACTCTTTTTTGAAGACTGACAGAATTACTGATTCTTCAACCGTAGCCCCTAAGAACACACTATAATGGAAAGAATGCTTTTCTGTATCAAGTACTTCAAAAACAAATTCCTTTTTGGACCACAATTTACATATTTTAATTGAAGAATCCATCTCTTTGCAATGTGCTACTTGTCATATAAATACTACTATTATTGTATTAGATATATGCATTGAAGATACACATATACATAATTAAGTTGAAACACACACACACACACACACACACACACACACACACAGTGATTCTTCCCTCACCAGTGAGACTAAAGCTTGGATAGATATGAGTATGTCCTTGATAACTTTAATCCACTTAGGTGCAAAAATCCAGCATTCTTGGGAAACGTTGGAAATTTAAGATTTGGCGAGTTGCCTGGTGTGCCTTCAAACAGGTATCCAATCTTATTCTAGCGATGATAATAGAGCAACATGGTAGCCTCAGTCAGAATATTTTGTGATTGACGATTTAAAGATTTATTCTTTTTACAGGTGGTTTTAGCCTATATTATAGTCCAGGCAGGAAAACAGATGGCACAATCAAAGATGTAAAAAGGGTTTCAGTGACAACTTATAGAGGTTTAGGCAAGGTTTTCAAAAGTCAACAAGCAATAAAGTGCCTAGAAACTGGGTACTTCTGCTACTCTTGCAGCAATAGGAGCAAGTCCTTAGTATCCCTAGGTCTTAAGAGTTGAGAAGTGAGGGCAATTAAACAAACCCTGTGAGAGACGTAGCTCTGGGAGCTTCAAGGTGAAGAGGCATGCAGTCACTACCAAGCTATGTCCCAGCAGACAGAGCTGGGAGTGGTGGTACTAAATAATGTGTGGCCTCTCTCTCTGACCCTCACACTGGCCAAACCGAATCAGGTGCCCAAAGGCAAGGAAGCCCAGGTGATGCAGTCTGCAGAGGTCAGCCATCTGGGCTGACTGAGAAGAGAATGAATGAAATATTCTCTTTAAGCTGCAAAATGTGACCCAATTACCATGAAACTGAAACTACATTGAAATTAAACTGAAAATGTGACCCGTTTACTGATCACTGATTATACAAAGCCACAAATGATGAAGGGCTGAGCATAAATGAACAGTTAAGGTTGGAATCCAAAATGAATTGACACATTTAATAATATGCTCAGTTAATACTGTGTTCATTTTTTTTTAAACTGGTACACACTGTTCACACCTATATTTCAAGTTTGGAAATCATATTTGCAAGCAGCAATACAAAAGTATTCATGAAGAATGCATAATCTCTGAAAATTATGAAAACATCCCTGCTACCAATACATTTCTAAATACAAAACTGACTACCATATTTGTTACTTCTGTGTAGCGAGAGTTCATTTTTAAAACAGATAAAATTCAGTCTTTAGGTGTGAATGGTATGAATGACAGTCTCTCTTTCTCTCTCTCTCTTTTTTTTTTTTTTTTTAAATTTCTTAGTCGTTTGGAATCCTTAAGCATGCAAAAGCTTTGAACAGAAGGGTTCACAAAGGAACCAGGGTTGTCTTATGGCATCCAGTTAAGCCAGAGTTGGGAATGCCTCTGGGTCATCCACATCAGGAGCAGAAGCACTTGACTTGTCTGTCCTGCCGCCACGGTTTGGGCGCCCACCACGCCCACGTCCACCTCGTCCTCCCCTGCCACCACGTCCTGGGCGGCCAAGATCTCCAAAATTGATCTCTAGCTGAGACGTTATATCATTTGCTGGCTTCCGGAAATGATGGTCCGTAACTGAATCTTCAGCATGAGCCTCTTCACTCTTTGATTCATAAAGAACAAATCCCTTCTTCCACTGCCCATCTGCACCTTCATTTGGTTTTCGGATATTAAATTCTACTTTTGCCCGGTCCTTATTTTGAATAGCCTTCCACTCACCCAAAGTCATCTGTTTTGGACCCTCCTCTTTTACCTCTTCAACTTCATTCTCCTTATTTTCAGTGTCTGCCTCTGGATGATGTTCTTCACCTTCAGGTGTTTCCTCAGTCACATTTGATTGATCCAAGTCAGTTAATTCGTCTTTGACAGTTCCCCAGTTGTGAGATCCGCTACCTCCACATTTGTCCTCGTGCTTCAGGCCACTGTGATGTGAAAAAGAAGATCTATCACTTCCACTATCCCTGTCAAATTCACGTTTGCCACGAGAATCAAATCCATCTCCTCGGCCCATTCCACGTCCACAGTCCCCAAGACCACCACGACCTCGAACAGGTCGGTCAATAATCGGTCTATCAACTGAAAATTCGCCCCCTTCACCCTTTTCTTCAAGTGGCTTTTCAAATCTTCGTTCACGAGGTGGTCGCCTTTCTGGTCTTCCATCAATTTATTTTCCCTTCACCCTGAAGTTGTTGATCAGGTCTTCTTCCAACTCGTCTTATTCTTTCTTTCTTAGGCGCCACGGGCGGCTGCGTCTCCTCTTTCTTTTCAACCACGTCAACGCTGGGGGGCAGGGAGTTCTTGCGGTTTTTCTGGGACTCTGCGCAGCTGCTTGTCTGCGCCGCGGCCTGAGCTGCGCTCTTGGCCCCAGGGCCCCCAACGCCGCCCCCGTCAACTTCTTTTTTCTTGTTCTCCGCTGCCTTCAACACCTCGAAGGGGTCCGATTCATCGTCAAATAACTGGTCGAATAGGTTGGTGACCATGCAGCCGAAGCCTTCCTGTAAGCGCCCTGGCATGATGGTGGCTCCGCGGCGCGTTCCTCCACGGATTGCAGCAGGCCGCGCCAAGCCAAGAGCCAATACTGTGTTCATTTTTTATCCATTCAGACATTTAGTTGTCTATTTAAGTGCTTTACTATAGAATGTGATTATATTCAAAGTATAACCTAATTTTTAATTTTTAAAAAGCTTTTTCCTTTGTTAGTATATCAGAGGGCCAGGATTAGAACCCAGGAATAATAGGACTGAAAGAAATATGCAGCATTTTATGTAATAAGTTTATGTGAGAATTGAGTTCTAATTGCATACCTGAACGATTTTATGTTGAGTAGCTTGAGAAAGAAAAAGAAGCAACTGGGCCCCTTAGGACAAACGAAAAAGAGGACTAGATAGATTTGGGTGAGCAGGAAAAAGGTGGACTCGACCAGCTGGAAATGCTGGTAGCAACTTACATATTTGTTTGTCCACATTGAGTCCCTGGAAACAATTCTATAGCTACAGCAGCAAGCTTATCTTGCTTAAAGTGACCAAATTAACAGAAATGTATTTACACTAGAATATAATCAATATCATATTGTTTTTATTTTGATGGATGTGAGTGAAAATGGGGGAAAAGTAAAGTTTTGGGTTTGGAAAATAAGCTGATTGATTAATCTCATGTGCCTTTTATGTAATTGTATCAGTTTGGGCTTAATTCTATACACTCCTGCCATCTTTTCTTAACTCATTCTGGAGGGCACAAAGGAAGGAACTGCGTAAGTGCCAGTGTGAAAGCCAAGCCATGGAATCCAACAGACTTGGAGTCTAATATTGGTTCACCATTTACCAGTTCTGTGAACTTAGGCAAGTTACTTGATCCCTGTAAGCCTCAGTTACCTCATGGTTTATTATTGTACATTTCTTATAAGGTTATTATTTTGGTTGATTGAGATAGTGCATATATAGAGAAACGTGATACTTATGAAAGCTCATTAAATGTTAGCTGCAGTGATGATGATGATCTCAATTCCAATGACCATGTCTGAGATGGTTCTGATTGATTGTTGTTTTTGCTAGGAGGAATATCCACTAAATTTTAGATTTGATAAAATGGCATTATTTGAGAATGTCACAAGTATGTATTATAAATGAAACTATTATTAAATTAGATTTAAGATAACATTTTAATATACACACCTATAAGTTAAGAAACATTCAATATGAGTTTAGTTTTGACCACAAATTCCTCCTAACCAGGGAACCCTGAAGAGCCAGGGATCTACATCTTAGTTAACTTGTTCAGTCCTCTTGGTCTAGTCTTTGTTCTTTTTCAATAAATATCTGTCTCACAGTATCTTTATTGGCTTTCTTGGCCTCATTCCCTTAAAATGCCTCTTTCTATGCTATTATTGATGTTGCAAGGTAGGTCTGGAATGCTTTTGCAAGTAATCAAGTTTACTGAATACGTGTATTACCAAGACTTGCTGACTTAGTGCTCAAGTCTTATGAGCTTCCTTTGTTTTGCTCATATTTCCGAACATTGCATCTTTTGCCTTCTGCATTCAATAAACTGTGCAGTAGAGCCTTGCGTTGCTACTTCAGTATAATTGGTTAGGAGCTGGGCCCCAAAGTCAGATTGTCTGTGCCTGAATTAGGGTACATTATTCATTCATTAGCTGTGAGATTTAACTAGTTAACATTATTCTTTCTTAATTTTTTCCTCCTCTTTTATGGTGACAATTATCAGTTCCTGAACTGCATGGTTGTAAAATTAAATGAGATAATCTATGTGCTAGCACCTCGCCTAGTGCCTTGTATATAGGAAAACCTTAATAAATATTAAAATAGTCTCAATACTACTTGAACTTCCTTCACATGAGAGGATTATACTTCTTTCCACTGAAGTTAAGCACTGCCAAATGATTTGCTTTGGCTAATGAGATATGAGCAGAGCTGATGTATGTAACTCTCAAGTGGAAACTTTTAGAGCCAATGCACCCATCCACCATAGCTTTGTTCCTTCTATTATGAGAATGCACTTTCAGGATAGCTATGTTCTATGTGCCTAGGCCCTGGAATAGAGATATTGTAGAGGAGAATGGTAGCTGACCTGCCTAGGACCAGTTTCATGAGCATAAAATAAACCTTTAAAGTGTGTGTGTGTGGAGTGGGGGTGTTTGTAATTTTGCATGACTTTTAAGAAGCAAATACATTCCTTATGCTATCAGAATTCATTGTCAGACTATTCCTTATTCACTGTCTTTCTATCTGTAGGTCTTTGTTTATGTTTACTTTTTAATGACAGAAATATCTGTAAAGACATGTTTTTACTTTCATAGTAAATTTGCCCACTGATCCAGTAAAAGACCTCTACGATGCCACCCTTAAGTCAACTCCATGGTACCCTCTATTCTGTTCCACCATTGTCTTATTTCTTGACACTCTGTTCAGAGTAACATGAATTATGTGAATTTAGCTATACAATCTTAGTATTTTATCTTTTAAAAATTGTCTGCCCACTGTGACAGTTTAAACGCTGTTTATTGGAGTCTTTAGCTTAGAAGAAATAAAGCTTATATATTTTAAACAAATTGACATTACCATGAATTATTTTTTTAAAGAAAATGACATAAAGAAAAATTTTTAATGCTTTCTTTCTTTTTTCTTTTCTTTTCTTTTTTTTTTTTTTGGGATGGAGTTTCACTCTTGTCACCCAGGCTGGAGTGCAATGGTGAGATCTTGGCCCACTGCAACCTCCACCTCCCAGGTTCAAGCGATTCTCCTGCCTCAGCCTCCCAAGTAGCTGGGATTACAGGCATGTGCCACCACACCCAGCTAATTTTTGTATTTTCAGTAAAGATGAGGTTTCACCATGTTGGCCAGGCTGGTTTTGAACACCTGACCTCAGGTGATCCACCTGTCTTGACTTTCCAAAGTGTTGGGATTACAGGCCTTAGCCACTGCACCCAGCCTACTTAATGCTTTCTAAATGTTCCTGAATTACATGAAAATAAAAACTGAGAATTTAGAAATAACTAGTAGAGCTTGTTACACAATAAAATCTAGAGATTAAAGTTTTAAAAATAAACTCTGAGAAAAATTTGTTTTCCAATTATATTTAACAGTATATGATTAAAGATTTTAATGATCAAAACTTTATAAAACAAACTTTTTTTTAAATTGCTCACAAAATTAATCTTTGTTTTTAAACTTGAATTTTCTTAAGTCTATTTTGTGGATATATATCCTGTCTTCTCAGCAGTTCCAAGGTGGTACAGATGAGACTGTACTCTTTAATAGGCAGTTACAATTATCCTTAGAAAAGGAAGGTTCTGGCTGGGCGAGGTGGCTCTCACTCCTGTAATCACAGCCCGCTGGGAGGCCGAGGTGGATGGATCGTAGTTAGGAGATTAAGACCATCCTGGCTAATACGGCGAAACCCCGTCTCTACTAAAAATACTAAAAAATTAGCCAGGCATGGTGGTGGGCGCCTGCAGTCCCAGCTACTTGGGAGAATCGCTTTAACCTGGAAGGCAGAGGTTGCAATGAGCTGAGATCACGCCACTGCACTCTAGCCTGGGTAATAGAGTGACTCTATCAAAAAAAAAAAAAAAGAAAGAAAGAAAGAAAGGAAAGAAAGAAAGAAAGAAGGAAAAAGAATCACAGGAAAAGAAGGTTTGTTCCAGTATTCTTAATGTCAGGAAATAACAACTCCAAAGTTAACAGCAGAAGGTTTAGAATGGGGGCAGCAGAAAAACAAGGTTATCATGTAAAACCATCTTTCATATTAATCACAACCATAATCAATATATTGAAACATCTTTGTTATGTAGTTGGAATTTTGGCTCAGTAGTTGGAAATAAGTTAGAGCATGGGAGGCATACTTTTTCAGTCTTTTTAAAATGTATTTTAAAAAGCACTTAGACAGAAAAGGTATAATGGACAGGGGTTACACTGGGATGAGGATGCTAACACAGAAGCTGTGTGATAAATCAAAGTGGGCTCTTGGTTCTGGAATAACTAATTTTGGACCGTTGTCTTGGGCAGGTCAGTTAGAATTTGTGGATCTCAGCTTCCTCATTTGTAAAACCTAGATGGGTTAGATATGGTCACTAAAATCAGGTAAATGAGCTTCTGAAACTCTGTGAAATTCTGTAACAAAGTACATCTTTAAAAATTTTGTTGAATAACAAAATTTTCCTATTACTGTCAATACAACATTTTTTAGGAAACTTAACTTTAAGGACTATGGAAGATATTATAGGCTGATTCACTCATCCATTCTAACTCTCTTTCCCTTATCTTTCTCTAGAATGGGGGCTGGAAAAATATATAATAAATATATAATTAAGAAACAGAATTCTCTTCCCCAGTCTTCCTTGCAGACAGCATTGATAATGTGTCACAGCTGTTGCCAGTGAGAGCTAGGCAGAAGTATGTTGAACTTCTGGGAAAGCCTTTTTCCTCATGCCATCAGAATTCATTGTCAGACTGTTACTTGTTCACTATCTTTCTATCTGTAGGTCATTGGGTGAGCAGGAAGTGGTTTCCTAATACATGTACAATCCCTTTTATATTTTCCTCTTGTCTTTTCTTCCTTTCTAGAAAATAGTTTGATGGCTGGACCTGCAATCACCATTTAATGAAGAAAAGTCCACAAAAATTACCAGCCTTGGCCTTCTATTTTTGAACCGCCAAATTAATATCAACAGCTTCCTGTCTTTAGACTTCTTATGTTAAAATTAAATAAATAAAACATTTTGCTTAAGCCACCATTTATATTTTTCATAGCTTAGCAAACCCTAACTCTTAAAAGGATGAAAAATGGATCCCTTCAAAAAAGCATCCTAAAAATTGTATATATATTTTTTCATATGGGAAATAAGATTATCCAGCTGGTTGAACATCCCATCTTCAAAAGGCACATGAACTTATATTTTAACATCATCAGGTAATATTATATTAGAGCTGAAATATAAACTAATGATTAGTTCAAATTTACTGAAAAATAGCCCATAAATGGCATGCATTTGTTCATATTCTTCCTCTAACTTAATTGGTATGAAATTTATTTATGTTTTTTTTATAAGGGCTTTAGTTCATCTACTAATATTACATGTATAAATGTAAGCAATGTCTTGCAATATAAGCTGATTATAGATTTGAGGTGCATGGATCACCTTAACATAAAGTATTTATGATAATAGATATGAAAAGGAATATTTTAAATTCACCCTGAAAGCACGCATGTATATTCAAGGGCTCTCATTTGTTTAGTAATTCAAAAACTTTGTTGAGGGCCTGCTAACATTCACATGATAATGATGCTTCATATTTGTACATGACTACTTGCAGTTCAGAGTATTTCATATATAAGCATTGGGTTGTGATTAAACTTCCCCATGACTTAGAATTTTTGCATAAGAAAGGAATTATTAAAAATAGGGGCAGCATATTCATTCAGTTCCCATTCAAAATTTAGCAAGAGAAAGAAATCCTTAATGGGTCACATTACAACTTCTATTACTGCACAGACCTTTCCTTTCAATGGGGAATTCCTGAACAGATGATGAGCAGTACAATATCCTTTGTTGCAGACCTAGAAATTGACAAAATTAATTGAGAAAAATAGTTACTTAAACCTCCAGAAAATGTATTTTCAGCAACCATAAGAAAACTTATTTTTAGGATGAAATGACTTCTATAAAGAAATGATCTCAGCAAAAACTGGAACTTTTATGAAGAAGGGTAATAACTTGCTCAAATATTTTTTGGATGACAAAATGAAAGCCACTTGATGGAAAATACTATGATGGGTACACCGACACTGGCCTTGGACATTGGGTAGTGATAGGTTTGGCTGTGTCCCCATCCAAATCTCATCTTAAATTGTAATAATCTCCACATGTCAAGGGTGGGGCCAGGTGGTGATAATTGAATCACAGAGGAAGTTTCTCCCATACTGTTCTTGTGGTAGTGAATAAGTCTTATGAAATCTGATGGTTTTTATAAAGATTTCCCCTTTAGCTTGGCTCTCATTCTCTCTTGTCTGCTGCCATGTAAGATGTCCCTTGCTCTTCCACTGTGATTGTGAGGCCTCCCAAGCCATGTGGAATTATGGGTCAATTAAACCTCTTTCCTTTATGTATTACACAGTCTTGGCAGTGTGAGACAGACTAATACAGGTAGCTTCCCGGTCAAGGGGACTCTGCCTGAGGCTGAATGTATCTTCCTGCCTTACAATTATAGGTACACATGCTGACTCAGTTTTAAATCTCACTACAGAACTCAAACTTCAGGTTCAACTTTCCAAAAATCCTATTTCTGGGAGGTGATATGCAAAGATTCTGCATACTTGCTCCAGTGTGGGAGTGCTGCCCTTTATTCTTAGGACTCACATAGCTCTTTGTTTTCACCCTTTCATATCTGGTAGTATTGAGGGAAAGAGCCAGGTTTGGTGGGACCTGAAGCTTATACACATCTCGGGCTCTTTTAAATAAAATAATACTAAATTATGAATACAGTTTTAGAAGGTACCTGTGCAAATGAGGGCTCCTGAAGCCTAAGCTTCATTAGCATCATGGTAAAATCCACCTCTGATGGTATATTCTTTTAATTAAGAAGGTACCTGTGCAAATGAGGGCTCCTGAAGCCTAAGCTTCATTAGCATCATGGTAAAATCCACCTCTGATGGTATATTCTTTTAATTAAATTTCTTTGTTCATTACTTCTAAATATTACACCTTTACTTTTTCAAGTAAATGAAAAGTAAATAATGTCATCCTAAAATTCATATTCAAAAAAATGATTACAGTTTCTGTCTCAGTGTTCTCCACACAGTGGGGTTCAATTAATTTTATTGACAGTGTTATAACAAAAGATGAATCTTCTTCCTTTTAAAGAACAATGTTAATTTTTAAATATAATGGGAAAACATTTTAAAACATACCTGTATCATAACCAAACACAAACAGTCCTAAAAGGCTGCACCCCAAAGGTGATCACAGATAAAAATTGAATCAAGTATAGCGTTTGGTGGTCTCATTTTAGGAACATAGGATTTTGCAATCAGACTAGATAGGCTAAGTAATGTTGTAATAGCAACAAACCCCCAAATCTCAGAGGTTTACTTCTGGGTCACATTTACATCCTCAGTGATTTGGAAAAGGTTCTGCTCATGTGACCTTTATTCTTGGAAAAGGGAGCAATTTCTTTTACATGGAAAACTGATGGTTTAGTGTCTGAGGACAAAGAGAAATGGAAAAACCAAGGGAAAGCTGTTAAAGACTGCTTGAAAGTGACACACATCACTTTTGCTAACATTTCATTGGCCAAAGTCAGATATAGTTAAGCCAGGTATCAGTGGAATGGGAAGTATGACCCCTTAGGGAGTACCACTGATATTTCAAATCATAGTAAAATGTACATGGTACTTCTTCCTCTAAAGAAAACTAGAAAACATCTACCATCACCATTATCACAAATGCCTCATTTATCTTCTCCTCCATGCCTAACATTTTTTTAAAATGAAAATTTAGCATGAGGCTTTTTTCCTACTAAGCAGAGAAGAGCAGAGAATAGTATCACCTTTCTTTTTAAATTAATTATTCTATTTTAATTGACAAATAAAATTGTGTATACTTACTGTGTATAAAATGGTGTTTTGAAATATGTATACATTCTAGAATAGCTAGATTGAGCTCATTAACATATGCATTACCTTACATACTTATTTTTTTGAGGTGAGAACATTTAAAATCTACTCTCATTAAGTTTCAGGAACATAATACATTGTTATTAACTACAGTTACTATGTTGTACAATAGATGTCTTGAATTTATTCCTCCTGTCTAATAGAAATCTTATATCCTATGACTAATATCTCCTTAACATCTACCCCAGACTTGTTCCTGGTAACCACCATTTTACTCTCTGCTTCTATGAGGTCAACTTCTTTTTATTTCACATATAAGTGAGATTGTGCTGTATTTGTGTTTCTGTGCCTGGCTTTTTTCACTTAACATAATGCCCTTCAGTTTCATCCACGTTGTTGAAAATGACAAGATTTCCTTTTTTTTTTTTTTTTAATTTTAAAGATGGGGTTTCACCATGATGGCCAGCCTGGTCTTGAACTCCTGACCTCAGGTGATCCACCCACCTTGGCCTCCCAAAGTGCTAGGATTATGGGCGTGAGCCACCGCGCCCAGCCTCAAGATTTCCTTTTAATTAAAGGCTGAAGAGTATTCCATTGAGTGTAGATACCAAATTTTCTTTATCCATTCATCTGCTGAGGGGCACCTAGCTTGATTCCATATCTTGGCAATTGTGAATAATGCTGCAGTAAACACGGGATTGCAGATATCTCTTCAACATATGGATTTCATTTCCTTTGGATATATGCTCAGTAGTGGGATTGCTGGATAATATGATAATTCTAATTTTAGTTTCTTGAGAAACTTCCATACTATTTTTCAGAATGGCTATACTAATTTATACCCAGCAATAGTGTACCAAGTTTCCCTCCACATCCTAACACTTGTTGACATCTTTTTGACAATATCCATTCTAAGAGGTATGCAGTCATATCTCATTGTGGATTTAACTTGTATTTCCCTAAAGATTAAAAATGTTGAGCATTTTTTCATATACTTGTTGGTCATTTGTATGTTTTTCTTTGAGAAATATCTGTTCAGATCTATTGTCTATTTTAAAAATTGTGTTGTTTTTATGCTATTGAACTATTTGAGTTTCTTATATTTGTTGGATATTACCCCTTTAATCAGATATATGGTTTGTAATATTTTCTCCCAAATTTTACATTGTCTTTTCACTCTGTTGATTGTCTTCTTGACTGTGCAGAAGGTTTTAATTTGATTTGATCGCATTTTGTTTACATTTGCTTTAGTTGCCTGTGATTTTGTGGTCCTAGGCAATAAATCATTACCCAGACCAATGTCATGGAGATTTTCCTCTATTTTTTTTTTTAATAGTTTTGCAGTTTCAAGTTTTATGCATGTCTTTAATCCATTATGAGTTGATTTTTGTTTATGGTGTCAGATAAGGGTCCAATTTTGTTCTTTTACATGTGGATATCCAATTTTCCCAACACCACTGACTGAAGAGACTATCTTCTTTTTTTTTTTTTTTTTTGCCTCCAGATTTTTTAATGATCGCTATTCTAACCGGTATCTTTTCTTTATATGTTACTGGCACCTTTGATGAAAGTCAATTGACTGTAAATACTTGGGTTTATTTCTAGGGTTTCTATTCTATTTCACTGGCTGATACGTCTGTTTTTGTGTAGATACTATGCTGTTTTGATTGTAATAGTTTAATAATAGATTTTGAAATCAGAGTGTGATGCCTCCAACTTTGTTCTTTTTATTCAAGATTGCTTTGTCTCTGGGGATTTTTGCGGTTCCATGTGAATTGCAGTTTTTTTTTCTAGTTTTATGAAAAATAACATTAGAATTTTGGCAGAGATTGCATTGAATCTGTAGATTGCATTGGGTAGTATGGACACTTTAACAATATTAATTCTTCAAATCCATGAACATACAGTATCTTTCCATTTATTTGTATCTTCTTCAGTTTCTTTCATCGATGTTTTATAGTTTTCAGTATACGATCTTTCATTTCCTTGGCTAAATTTATTCCTATGTATTTTGTTTTAGTAGCCATTGTAAATGATATAAAAAAATTTTTTTCTGAGACAGTTCATTGTTAGTGTACAGAAATGCTACTGACTTTCGTATGTTGACTGTTTCCTGCAACTTTACTGAATTCATTTATTAGTTCAAAGAAGTTTTTGGTGGAGACTTTAGGATTTTTTTTTTGAGACAGAGTTTCGCTCTTGTTACCCAGGCTGGAGTGCAATGGCGCGATCTCGGCTCACCGCAACCTCCGCCTCCTGGGTTCAGGCAATTCTCCTGCCTCAGCCTCCTGAGTAGCTGGGATTACAGGCACGTGCCACCATGCCCAGCTAATTTTTTGTAGTTTTTAGTAGAGACGGGGTTTCACCATGTTGACCAGGATGGTCTCGATCTCTTGACCTCGCGATCCCCCCGCCTCGGCCTCCCAAAGTGCTGGGATTACAGGCGTGAGCCACCGCGCCCGGCCTAGGATTTTTTATATATATGATCATGTCATCTGGAAACAGAGAAAACTTAACTCTTTTGTTTCAAATTTAGATTCCTTCTATTTCTTTCTCTTCCTTACTTGCTCTTCTAGTACTATGTTGAATAGAAGTGACAAGAGCAGGCATCCTCCTCTTGTTTCTGATCTTAGAAACAATGCTTTGAATATTTCAGCACTGAGTATGATGTTAGTTGTGGATTTGTCATATACGGCCTTTATTATGTTGAAGTATATTCCTTCTATACCTAATTTGGTGAGAGTTTTTATCATTAAAAGATGTTGAATTTCGTAAAATTTTTTCTCTCATCCATTGAGATAATTATATGGTTTTTGCCCTTCATTCTGTTAATGTGGTGGATCACATTTATAGATTTACATACATTGAATTATCGTTCCATTCTGGAGATGAATCTCACTTGATCATGGTGAACAATGCTTCTAACTTGCTGTTGAATTTGGTTTGCTAGTATTTTGTTCAGGACTTTTGAATTTATGCTCATTATGTTTATGGCCTATAATTTTCTTTTACTGTAGTGTTCTTATCTGGCTTTGGTAACAGAGTAATTCTGGCTTCATAAAATGAATTTGGAAATATTCCCTTTTCTTCAATTTTTTGGAAGCATTTGTATTAGTTTTTATTTAGATGTTTGGTAGAATTAAGGAGTGAAGCCCTCAAGTCCTGGGCTTTTCTTTAATGGGAGACTTTTTATTATTAAGTCTTCTTACTTGTTATTCGCCTGTTCAAATTTTCTATTTCTTCATGGTTCTGTCCTGTTAGGTTGTATGCGTCTTGAAATTTATTCATTTCTTCTAGGTTATCCAATTTGTTCATATATAATTATTCACAGTAGTCTCTGTATTTCTATAGTATCAGTTGTAGTGTCTTTCTTTAATTTTTTATTTTATCTATTTGAGTATTCTTTTTTCTTAGTCTAACTAAATGTCAGTTATGTTTATCTTTTAAAAAAAAATAAACTCTTTTGTTCATTGATCCTTCTTGTTTTTCTAAAATTTATTTCATTTATTTTTACTTTTATTATTTCCTTCACTATGCTCACTATGGGCTTAGTTCGTTCTTTTCCCCTTACCTCCTTGATTTGTTGTTTGAGATCTTTCTTATTTTTTGATGTAGGCATTTGTTGCTATAAAATTCCCATTTGACCCAGCAATCCCATTACTGTATATATACCCAAAGGATTATATATCATTCAATTTTAAAGACACATGCACACATATGTTTATTGTGGCACTGTTCACAACAGCAAAGACTTGGAGGCAACCCAAATGCACATCAATGAGACTGGATAAAGAAAATGTGGCACATATACACCATGGAAAACTGTACATCCATAAAAAATGATGAGTTCATGTCCTTTGCAGGGATATGGATGAAGCTGGAAACCATCATTCTCAGCAAACTGACACAAGAACAGAAAACCAAACACCGTATGTTCTCACTCATAAGTGAGTGTTGAACAATGAGAACACATGGACACAGGGAGGGGAACATCATACACTGGGTCCTGTCAGGGGGTGGGAGGCTATAGGAAGGATAGAAGGAGGGTGGTGGGCTAGGGGAGTGATAACATTAGGAGAAATACCTAATGTAGATGACGGGGTGATGGGTGCAGCAAACCACTGTGGCATGTGTATACCTATGTAGCAAACCAGCACATTCTGCACGTGAACCTCAGAACTAAAAGTATAATAAAAATATGCTTTTGCTACATCCCATAAGTTTGGGCATGTTGTGTATCCAGTTTTGTTTGTCTCAAGATATTTTTTAACTTCTCTTTTAATTTTTTATTTGACCCATTGGTTGTTAAGGAGCATGTTGTTTAATTTTCATGTATTTATGAATTTTCTAAAGTTCTTCTTGTTATTGATTTCTGATTTAATTTCACTGTGGTCAGAAAAAATTCTTGATATGATTTCAACTTTCAATTTGTTAAGAGTTGTTTTTTGGCCTATACTATTGATCTATTCTTTCTAGGTCACTAAACAATTTTCATGTGCACTTGAAAATAATATGTATTTTCCTGGTGTTGGATGGAATGTTCTGTAATGTCGTTTAGATCCATTTGGTCTAAAGTGTAGTTTGAATCCAACATTTTCTTATTACTTTTCTGTCTGGATGATCTGTCCATTGCTGAAAGTGGGGTATTGAAGTCCTCTGCTATTTTTATATTACAGCCTATCTCTTTCTTCGAAACTATTAAAATTTGCTTTATATATCTAGGTGCTTTGATGTTACTTGCATATGAATTTATAATTGCTATATCCTGTTTATGAATTAACCCCTTTATCATTATATAATGACCTTATTTGTTTACTTTATCTGATATAAGCATAGCTAACTCTGCTCTTATATAAATAAAGACATCCTGAGACTGGGTAATTTATAAAGCAAAGAGGTTCAATTGATTCACAGTTCAGCAGGACTGGGGAACCTTCAGGAAACTTACAGTCATGGCAGAAGGGGAAGCAAACATGTCTTTCTTCACATGGTGGCAGTAAGAAGTGCCGAGCAAAAAGAGGAAAAGCCCCTTATAAAACCATCAAACCTCGTGAGAACTCACTCGCTATCACTAGAAGAACAGCATGGGGGTAACCACCCCCAGGATTAAATTACTTCCCACTGGGCCCCTCCCAGGACAGTGGGGATTATGGTAACTACAATCAAGGTGAGATTTGGGTGAGGACACAGCCAAACCATATCAGCTACTATCTTTTGGTTTCAAGTTGCATGGAATATATTTTTGTTCATCTTTTCATTTCAATCTGTGTGTATCCATAAAGGTGAAATGGGTCTCTTCTAGTCAGCATGTCGTTGGGCCTATTTGTTAATATATTTTCTGTCTTTTGATTGGATAATTTAATCAATTTACATTCAAGGTAATTGTTGATAGGCATGGACTCACTATTGTCATTTTGTTAATTTTTCTTTGGTTGTTTTGTAGATCATTTGTTTCTTTATTCTCCCTTTGTGATTTGGTGATTTTGTTTAGTATGCTTTGATTCCTTAATTTTTATCTTTCATCTACTGTAGGGTTTTGGTTTGTGGTTACCATGAAGCTTATATAAAATACCTTCTAACAGTCTACTTTAAGATGATAATAAGTTAATTTTTATTGCATAGAAAAACTCAATACTTTTATTTTACCCTCCATTTTATGTTAAAAAACATTTTTTTCACTCTGAGCCAAGAATGTTGATATTTTATGTTTTGATGTTATAATCTACATATTTTTATATTGTAGATACCTTAGCAAATTATTGTAGCTATTATTTTTAATAGTATTTTTTTAACCTTTATACTAAATATAAACGATCTGCATACCACTATTATAGGATTAGAATATTCTGAATTTGTGTGCTTACTTTTACTAGTGAATTTTATACTTTCATATATATTTTTGTTACAGATTAGAGTACTGTTCTTTAGCTTAAAGAAATCTCTTTAGCATTTCTTGTAAGACAGGTCTGGTAGTATAAACTCCCTCAGCTTTTGTTTGCCTGGGAAGTCCTTATTTCTCCTTTGTTTTTAAAAAACAACTTTGCTGAATATCAGTAGTCTTAATTGGCAGGATTTTTTTTTCCTTCAGCACTTTGAATATATCATCCCACTTTCTCCTGGCTTATAAGGCTTCTGCTGAGAAATACACTGCTAGCCTTATTAGAACTCACCAATGTGAGATATGCTTTACTTTTCTTGCTGCTTTCAGGAGCTACCCTTTGTCTTTAAATTTTGACAGTTTGCTTTTAATATGTCTTGGTACACCAAGACATCTCATTTGGATTGACCTGATTGGAGACATTTGACCTTCCCATACAGCTATCTTTATATCTTTCACCAGATTATATTACATATTTCATCAAAACCCTGTCTCTACTAAAAATACAAAAAATAGTGGCAGGGTATAAGCTGGGAGTAGTGGCAGGTGCCTCTACTTTCAGCTACTTGGGAGGTTGAGGCAGGAGAACTGCATGAACCTGTGAGGCAAAGGTTGCAGTGAGTCAAGGTTGTGCCCCTGCACTTCAGCCTCGGCAACAGTGTGAGATTCTCTCTCTCTCACACTGGCCCTTAATCTCTCTTTTCTCCTTCTTGAAATGGTATAATTAAAATATTTTCTCTTTTGATGCTTTCCCCTACATTCTGTAAGCTTTCTTTATTCCTTTCATTCTTTTTCTGTTTTCTCCTCTTACATATTTGCATATTCTCTTCTTCTATATTTTCAAATAGCCTGTCTTCCAGTTCACAGATTCTTTCATATTCTTCATCAATTTTACTGTTGATGCTCTCTATTACATTTTGTATTTCATTCACTGTATTTTTCAGCTCTAGGATTTGTTTGATTTTTAAATATAATTTTAATCCCTAGTAAATTTTGCATTTTAAGCATTTATTGTTTTCTTGATTTCATTGAATTATCTCTCTGCATTTTCTTCAAGTTTGCTAAGTTTCCTTAAAACAACTATTTTGAATTCTATGTCAATAATTTCATAGGTCTCAATTTCTTTAGCATTAGTGCTTTGTTTTCCTTGTTTGGTGGTGTCATGTTTCCCTGATTTTTCTTGAACCTTATGGGTATTTGTTTGTGTCTGTTAATTTGAATAAATGAGGACTTACTCCCATCTTTGCAGACACACTTTGTCTGGAAAAGCTCTTTACCAGTCAGCCTATCTAGAGATTCTGGGTATGCTATCTGGTGTGGTTCATAGGTAGAATTACTCCTTGATTTCCCAGGGAGGCTGCCCTGGTGTGCAGGTCTTTGGGGTTGCACCTGGGGTCTGCATCCTTTGGGGTGGATCTGTTGATTGAGTCCATGTGGGTAGGCCTAGAGCCTGTGTCCATGAGGGTATGTCTGCAGCCTGTGTCCATGGGATCTGGCCTGAATCCTGGGCTTGTATGGGGTGGACCTGGTACTGTTGGGTGCTTTGATCCTGAATCTGCAGAAGACGGACAGGCACTAAGATGGGGCTGGAAACTGGCCTGGTATTGGGGTGGCACTGGAGCCTGAGTCTGCAGCTACAGGCCTGGGTCCTAGGTCCAGCACTGCCAGTCTGGAGCCTGGGTCAGCAGGGTTGGTTCTGGAGCTTCAGTCTATGGGGTCTGGCTTGACATTGGTGTCTACTGGGTGTGTTTGGACTCTGGGTCTACTGGACCCTGCACCCCTGGGTTATAACCTGGAGCCAAGGATCATAGGTGATGGCTTAGTACTTGAAGCCATGAAAGCTATCCTGGAGCCTGGGCTCTACCAGGATAGGCCTAGACCCAAGGCCTGTTGAAGCAGCCCTTAACTGTGGGTTCACTGGAGTATAGGGCCACAGGGGGTCACCTGTGGGGTATATTTTTGTACATGGATCGTTGTTCAAATTAAAGTTTCTGTAGGACTACAAGCACTGGAAACTCTTATTCACCATTTTGCTGACATCCAGATTCTATAAACTTTCTTAAGGGGAAAAATTCTGTTTAATCCTATTCTTGTACTTCACATGTATTAAGAACCTACTTTACTGAGGGCTCTGTGCTGATCTTTGGAAATAAAAATTGAATGACTATATAATAATTCCAAATAAATTAAACAGACACTCTGCCCTAAAAGAAGGGGCCATATCTCTACTCCTTAAGTGTGGGCTGCACACAGTGACCTCCTCTCAGAGAATATAGTATGTAAAGGGGAAGAAAAAGAGTAAATTTACAGCGGAGAAACCTGACAAACATTACCTCAGCCAGGTGATTAACATCATCAACAGTGATAAATCCTGTTGCTTAGTATGTACCCTTGATATAATGCAATGAAAGTGGAACTTCATAATCTTCCTTTCCAAAATCCATAACTTTAATCTTACCATGAGAAACACATTAGACAAATTACTGTAGAGAGGCATCTTACAATATATTTGACTGGTATTCCTCAAAACTGTCATGGTCCAAAAAACAAGGAACATCTGAGGAAGTACCACAGCAAGAACCCTAAAAAGACATGATCACTAAATATATTGTGGTCTCCTAGATGGGATCCTTAAACAGAAAAAGCACTTTAGTAAAAACTAAAAAAAAACAAACAAAACTGATAAACTATGGATCTCAGTGGATAATGTACCAATACCAGTTCACTAATTGTATAAAATGTATCATACAAAATAAAGATGATAATAGCAGGAGAAATTTTGTGTGTGCACACATGTATATTGTTCTCTATACAGTTGGCAATTGAATAACACAGGTTTGAACTACATGAGTCCACTTATATGCACATTTTATTTCACCTCGATCAACCTTGAGACACAAGATGAACCTTTCCTCTTCCTCCTCAGTCTCTTCAGTGTGAAGATGAAGAGGATGAGGACCTTTATAATGATTCACTTCCAGTTAATGAATAGCAAATATATTTTCCTTATGATTTCCATAATAAAATTTTCTTTTCTCTAGCCTACTTTATTGTATGATTACTGTATACAATCCATATAGCATATAAAATGTGTGTTAATTGACTGTTGATGTTTTGAAAAAGCCTCTGGTCAGCAGTAGGCTATTAATAGTTGTTAGAGAGTCAAAAGTTATATGTGGATTTTCAACTTCGCAGGAGGACAGTTCTCCTGGTTCCTGTGTTGTTTAAGGCTTACTCTACTACTTCTGAATTTCACCGTAAATTTAAAACTGTTTTGAAAAATAAAGCTTATTTAAAAAACTACAAAAAATGTGAATGAGTTATCTTTATCCTCTTAGAGCTCAGTTGAGAAGAGACTAAAACCCCCCAAAAATTATAGTGTCATATATGCAATAATATAGGTTTGAAGAGAAAACATGCCAACTCAACTAAAACATTTAAGATAGATTACCTTTTCAACTAAGTCATAATTTAAAATATTTGAATCTCCAGTATCACTCAGCATGAATCTTACTCAAAGTCAGCATTCAAATATGTAGCAGAATGATGAGGAGGGGAGCTCCCACTTGTGAAATGATCTGGACATGGGATACTTCAATTATTAGACTTAAGTGAAGGTTAACTATGCCTGGTATCCCCACTCTAAAAGGTGAAAGTAAGTTTCAGTTCAAATTTTGCCATATATATGTTTATTACACAAAATCTGTTTTAGATGCCCAGTGAAATCCCAGGGATACTTCCTTTTATGTGCTTCAACCACACTTAACATGAAAGGTTTCTTGAGAGACAACAGAGGGAGATTTTTTCCCTTGGAGTCAATGGTAGGCAAACAGAATCATTAAAACAAAACAAAACAATAAAAGCCTAGGCAACATAGTGAAGCCACATCTCTAAAAAAATTAGTCCCAGCTACTACTTGGGAGGCTAGAGGATCACTTGAGCCCAGGTCAAGGCTGGAGTGAGCCCTGATGCTGCAGCTGCATTCCAGCCTGGATGACAGTGCATGACCCTGTCAGAAACAAAACAAACAAAAAACCCACAAAAACCAAAACCAAAACAAAACTGCAAAAACTTAAAGGCTGGACACTTGACCATTTCTTAACTCAATTTTGAAAGGTTAAGGGTGAAAGCTCACTAGGTAGTTATGTCTGGCATATACACAAATCAGAAATATCTCTAAGATACTTGAGACAATACCATCAATTTCATCCATGAAATGAGAATCCATTACTAAGATTCATCATGCCAATGAACAGAAACCTCAGCGGGGACAGTTAAGTAGAAGCTCTAGTACCAACAGCCTTTGGAGTATGGCCTTTTTATTATTTATTGTTTTTTAAATTTTTATTTAAAGCTAGCTGACCACTCCTGCAGTATGAATTCTTAATCAGAGCAAAGTGAGGGATAAATCTAGCCATCACACACTTTTGTCTTCCCGAGAATGCAGACAAGATAGCACTCTTTTCTCGAGTTACCTTGCTATTATGAAATTGGTGGTGTAGCTTTATTCTTGAGGTTTTTGTTTGTTTGAAATGGGGGTTTCACTTTGCTGCCCAGGATGGTCTCGAACTCCTGGGCTCAAGCAATCGTCCAGCCTCGGCTTCCCAAAGTATTGGGGTTATAGGCTTGAACTACCGAGATTAGCCCCTAATCCTAAATTTTAATCCGACGTCTGCCACTGTGAGACCTTGGGCAAATCACGCTACTCCCATGGATCCCAGTTCTCTCCTCTGAAAATGAGGGCACTGGGTTAGGTCTCTCTTGCTGTTTCCATCCACATAATTAATCTATGAGCTGTCTTAGCTGACGTAGAGAAAAACAATATATATAAAAGCAGAGACATTAGCTTTAATTCGTTTGACGGTCAAATTACAGACACCATAAATATATTAGCCTCTTTGAGTGATCAGCAGCGTTAGCCAAGTATGTTTAGGATTACACTTAAAAATATTTTTGTGTTGTATGCTTTATAAAGGAATCTACAGCTACTAGTGATACTAGTATAGACTTAAGTTACAACAGAAAAAAAAAAAAAATCCCCAAGGGAAAAATACTAACCACAGAACGTGATCAAAATTCTCAGACCTACTAACTCTGCTTGCCTTCTATCAGGGTTGGTTTCAGAGTGAATGCTCCTCTCTGGTTAGCATTAAAACGCGGCAAACCTAAGTCATGTTTCCAACAGCAGTCACCATATTCCCTCACGTTTCCCAGTTGAAAAGCCCCAAATGTAGCATTTTTTTTCTCTTAAAATTCCCTTGAATGATTCTTTAAGCTCAGGCATCTGCGAGGACGTTCCAGGTGCCGCCTCGCAATGCTCCCTAATCCTCTTAGAAAGAAGTCGCTCGACTGGGGCGGGCAGGCGCTGCATGGCGCGCACCTGAGCGGCCCGGACTCCCTGAGGCGAGAGGGGCGCGGGAGGGCGAGGCGACGGCCGGGCTTCTCCTCGGCACCGTCCTCTGTCACGGCTGCCGCCTGGCCATCACCCCGTGCCTTGCGTGGGCATGTCTCGCTTCAGAAATAAGTCATTTTAGGCTCCCTGGTCCTTCCCCTGGAGAAAAAAACCGCTGGCGCAGCCCCGAGCTCACCTCCGCTCCACTCTGGGCGGCCCTTGCTGCCCTCCTGCCTCCCGTGCGTCGGCCGCGCGCCCAGGTGTTCCCGCGCCCCTCATCCCCTCAGGCCCGCGCCTCCCGGCCCTGTGGGTATTTAGCGCCTGCGGCCGCGCTCTCGTCGCGGATCCTTCCTCCTTTCCCCACCCAGCCCCGCCCAGCCTCCGCGGCGCTGGGGCTCCCGGCCGAGCCTCTCCTCCCACCTCCGTCCCCCACTTCCCTCCCCAAGAAGTGCTATTTTTAGCAAATCCTCCGCGCGCCGCCACCCGCTCAGCTCGCAGCTCGCAGCCGCCCGCTGCCGCCCTCCCGAGCTCCCCCCGCGCGGCGGCGGCGGCGGCGCGTCCCGCACATCGCGCAGCGCGCACCGAGCCGGCCCCGCCGCGCCCGCCGCTCTCGCCGCGGTCTCCTCCTCTAGCGCCCGCCGCGGCCGGTAAATCTCGGCTGGAGGAGCAGCGGCTGTCCCCGAGTCAACTTTCATCCCCCTTTTGCTTCCTGCTTCGCCATTCTCTTCTGCTCCTCGAAAGATGGCTGTTTGGAGAAGGGGGAGAAGTTAGGAGGTCGCCGGCGCGGAGCGAAGGAGGGCGCGACTGCCTCAGCAGGAACGGGCGGAGGTGAGTGGCACCACGGCAGAGTCCCCGGCTAGTGCTTGAGGAAAGCCCTGGGAATTGGGGGCCACCGGTCCTCAGGATGCGCCGCGGTTTTCCCTGCTCAGGTTCCCCAGGTTAACAGCATCTCAGTCCGGACTCGGATGCCACTTGCCTTGTATCTCGCAGCCCACACACCGGTGGGTTTAAGGGAACCTTTGTCAGAAGTTGGGTGCTAGGTGATCTCTGTGGTTTAGACCCTGACATTTGGCTAGGCAAACTGAGGCGAGGGGTTGGTGGCGTGATTCTCTCCCGCCCTCAAACACACCCAGTTTATGTTGGAGCCGAGCTATGAATGAAAAGTTTGTAATGGCAACGTGTTGCTTGAGGGGAGCAACGCTTATTGGGGGTACCTTTGATGTTTCGTGAGGGACTTCAGTTTTAAGTCAATACTGTACCTCAGAATACTGGGTTTTAAGAAAAGTTCAGGAGTCTGGGGGTTGGGAGATGAAGCACTTCCTTGGCTAGTGGAAGCAGTGAATCGTAAGCTTATTAAGGTAAACTGGTTAATTAGATGCCACACGAGGGTGTCATAGTGGGGACTAGAGGGAGCGGAGGACGGGGGCGTTCCCTGAGCGCCTAGCAGGCTGCATTTGTTTGGCTTTGAAGCTGTCACCCACTTGTCCGCAGTGAGAGGTGCTGGTGTCAGGCCTGTGTGTCTGTTATGTGACAGAGAGGGACTTAGCTCTCTCCATATCCGAGGCACGGTTGTCTGGAAAGGTGGCCTGCGACGGAGAGCTGAGGATGCAGTTCCTGTGATTTGGACTTGGAGAATTCTCTAGTGAGTCTCCTATGCTCTAATTTCGGGAAGATCTGTCAATTGTTTTTTCTTCCAGGGAGGTGTGTGTAACCTGCTGAAAGGAACTTTCAGCTTTAAGATTAACTGTAGCATTTTGAAATCCTGTAAGAAATGAGATAACTACATATATTTATTATTACATATACGTGGTGTGTGTGTGTATGTGTGTGTGAATAAAATGTGGGAAAGGGGTAAGAAAGGCTTAAAAAGTAACTTCTACCAGAAAAGAAAGCAAAGAGTTAATTTTTTTCTACCTGAATGGTATAACAATGCATATACAACTAAATACTCTTGCTGTGCTGAGATTTTGCATAAGGAGTAAGATTTAGGAATTACAAGTATTCAGGGCACTGTCATGTTTTCAAATCTTGCAGGCATTACTGAAATCTGGAAAAAGGGAGTACGTACATAAAGAACCCATATTAAATGAAAAAAAATTTTAAATCTTCCAAAATAAAACCTTTTGACATTTGAAAAGGCCTGAATGTTTTTTTCTGATGGCCTGGAAATCTTTGTAATCCTGTAATTAACAAAGCACAGAATAATTTGCATTTAATAAATTAGAAATCATGTTTAAAGGATACCTTTTGAACTTCTCTTTGGTACTTTTGATATTTATTATGGAAATTTTTGTGACTGAAAATTAGTTGTTTAATCTATTTGCCTTTTACCACAGATAATTAGTCCTCCTTATCCTTTTAAACCACTGTTCCAGTTTGGACAAATTTAATTCTCCAAGCATCAAATTACTGGTGTTCCTTCTGGAAACCATTTATATTTCAAATGGCTAATAAGAATATTTTATTTCTGAAACAACATAATTTAGTCAGTTGTAAAACTTGCTTGTAATTTATTCTCATCCATTTTGTTTGAATGGGGCACATTTGAAGAAGAGCAGCATTTTCTTCGAATATGCCTTTTTCTGTGTGGGAAAAAGCTAGTGTTTTCATATGTATTGTAGCTATTAAACAGATGCATGTAAGGTGGGAATCCTGTCTGACCTTTGATAAACTGCCAGCCAGAAGGAGAGAGATGCTTTCCTAGCTCTGCTCATGAATTAATAATCTTTGCTACAGAATGGACATGGTTAGATGCACATAAGGTTGTGCAGAAGGAAGTTAAGAGTTTTAAATTAAATACCAGTTAATAGGTAGGAAACAGATTTTTTTTTTTTTTAACCTCGATCTTACTGTTTCTTTTCTTCTGCAGTTCAGCCTGTTGGGCTGGCCTTTATTGGAGAGTCATACCAGCACTCTGACTAGAGAATGTTTAGCACACTAAACTGCCATCTTCTGTAAAAATGATGGCTCTTTTGCAATTAAAAGGTAATTTTATACATCGTTATAGATTTTTCATGATTGGTGACCAAATTAACTATAACCGCTATTACAGTAGAAAGAGTTGTTTTACAAAGTTATTGCCACTATATATAAATAATTAATTACCTTATATTTAAGATATAGATGCACTCTATTTGAGTTTTAGGAGTTTTGAATTGTAAGGCCAGCTGATCAGATAAAAACCTATTTAATTAACTAATTTGAATGACAGCATGATTCAGATTTTTATTAGTATCTACATCTAGGTTTATGTAGCTTTCCTTTTTATTGGAATTACTTCTTTTTTGAATTTGTTTAAATATTACAGCATATTACGTTATAATTTGTACCCACTTAGTGGGGAAGGTGCAGGTTATTCTTAAATAGAGATGTGGAGAAATAACTAACAAGGAGAGTCATTTGAGAAACATATGGACATCATAAAATCCTTCTGCATGTAGCATCTGTACCTTCTCATTAGTGAAATATCGTACTTATGGACATTTTTTGTTATTATATCCAAGTGTGTTTTTTTATTTTTGCTTCATTGGGTTTTTTTTTGTTTTGTTTTGCTTTAAAATGTAATTTATATTGCTGTTTAAGTTGGTGGGGGCTTTTATTGCTTCAAGCCTTTGCTTTCAATAGGCATCATACTTAATTTTTATTGCATGCATCTGCAGATATATGTAATTGTTTTCCAATTTGTTATTATAATTCTTACACTTTCTGGTGATTCCTCAAAACATTTGAGAGATAGGTAGGAGGACATATTGTTCTCATTTCAGGAAGGAGGCGGTAGGTACACTGATAGACCCAATGTTACACGATAGTGAATCAGAGTGAAGCTGAGTGTAACATCTATATTTCCTGTATATGTATTTCTAAATTTTTAAAGTGCTCATGTTTATATATATGCAGATCAGATTTTAAATCAGTCAATATAGTCATAAAGGGATGGATCATACTGTTGGCCTGTGGATGGAAGAGAACGATGACTCTGATAGCTACTGCTGAAATAAACAAACACGCATACCTCTGTGGAATATTTGTTCTTGCAATCGGTCAATAGTCCACATATTTGTCTGCCTCTGCTGGCCTCACCCTATCAACCACCTGCTGCCCCTTTACTGATCAAAACAGCCCTTGAAGTTTATCAGCACAGTTGTCAAGCTTGAGGATCATCAGCCTCACTGGCAAGAGAAGTCAGAACCTGATTTTTGGAAAGAGAGTATTGACGGGGGACCTAATGGAGTGTCCACTAAAGAGGCAGCCAGTAATGGTTCTGGGTGTCGGGATGTCCATATCTGTCAGCAGCTTTGCTTCTTTGGCTGAACTTAAAGATAACAAAGTGAACAGAAGGTTTATGGAATTATCTAGTCATTTCTGTCCATGTAGACCTCATATCTGAATATATTAGACTTTTTTTAAAAAAGGAAAAGGACAGAAACTTGTTTTTTTCTTCATCCCCCAAATCTCCCCTCCTTCAAACCCCACTAGAATTTTTTTTATGATAATTGCCCACATAATTTGTAACAGCCAAAGTGAGAGACTTCTGATATTATATTACTACACTCAACAGTGGAATATATTATTCAGCTTGCAGAAGAAAGCACTGTAGTTATGTAGAAAATGGTAATATGTAATCTTATGCAAGTATTTTTGAATAAGCAAACAGTACCAAGAGCTCTCTATTAAGCTAGTATATATTTTTTACTCTTCCTTTCCCTAAATGTGTGGTTTTTAGGAGCTCATCCAAATCATTAAGTATTAAATACTGAAAAAAGGTTTAGGTGTGGTTTCCTATTTACTATGATGAATTTTGTTTAGAGCTTCATAGAGAGGAAAACCACTATCTATTGTTTGCTGTACCAGAGAGAGTATAACTTGTTGCTGGTAAGCTTGAGGAGTGTTGAGGTTGCTGGAAATGGTACTTTCTTCCCATTTCTGCAGAAGCTGTGGTAAGAAGGAGATGGATGTGGACTGGTTTAGTTTGAGTACAATAGTGATGGCTGGAATTTGAAGTGGCCACTGAAAGATGGGTAAGATTTGGATAGTCTGTATCACTCAAGGTATTCAGTAGCAAGTCATGGAAACTAACTTTAGTTAATATAAGCATTAAATAAATTTATTAGAGGATATTGACTTTGTTTTCTGTGTAACACATTTCCACAAATTTAGCAGCTTAACACAATACCCCTTTATTATATCAGTTTCATTGCTCAGAAGTCCACACATGGCTTAACTCGGTCCTCTATCCAGAGATCTTCTTCCGTGTTGGCTAGGGCTGCAACCTCAACAGATCAATGGGAAAAGATCCACTTTCACGCTCTTTTCTATTATTGGCAGAATTTATCTCATTGTGGCTGTAGGACTGAGGCCTCCATTTTCTTGCTGGCTGTCAGCCAGAGGCCACCCTTAACTCTTAGGGTCTGCTATTATTATTTGCCATGTGGCCCTCTCACAGGTACTGTTACAACATTTTTGAATCTAGCAAGGAAGTCTCTCTTGCTCCAGTCTGATAAGAAAGAGTCTTATATGCTATAATATGATAGTGAGAGAGTGACATCAGACTATACAAGAGCATGACTTTTTGGAGGTCAGCTTAGGTTATGTCCACCACATTGACTAGCTCTGGCATAGGGAGGGTACAGTGGCTCACACTGGTAATCCCAGCACTTTGGCAGGCCAAGGCAGGTGAATTGCTTGCATCCAGGAGTTTAAGATCAGCCTGGGCAACATGGTGAAACCCCGTTGATATAAAAAAAAAAATACAGAAAAAAGTTAGCTGGACGTGATGGTGTGTGCCTGAAGTCCCAGCTCGTTGGAAGGCTGAGGTGGGAGGATCACCTGGGTTTGGGAATGTAAGGCTGCAGTGAGCCATGATCATGCCACCATTCTTCAGCCTGGGCAACACAGTAAGAAAACACTGGTTGTGTGTTTTTTTTTGTTTGTTTTTTGTTTTTTTAAATACTGTTTTTTAAAAGAAGAATCTCTGTTATAGTCACCAGACCTGACTTCAAAGCCACTCAAGTAGAAACAAGGCTCCAAATCCCTCTGCAGAATTTGTCCTGTGAGGTACTGCTGGCATACAGCTTCGGAATGTGAGCTCCAGATCATAAAAGAGAGGATTCTCAACATATAATGATGCGGTCCCATTATACATTGCCAAAAAGAATGACGAATGACAGGTGTCCACTGCCAAAGGAAAGAAGAGAAAATGATTGCTTAATGAAAGGTTGAGTTTTTTATCAGGATAGGCATGATAACCTTCTAGAGATGGGATTGAATTGGAAAGTTGCTGAAGTCATGTGACTCCTTGGAAGAGAAAACTCTTCCAGGATTGAGGAGAATAATGGTAGTGCGGGTACATTTATGAGTGGTGGTGATAAGAAAGGAGTAGAAAACTTATGAAAGATGAATCACTAAACATGTATTTGTCTGATTATTGACTTAATTAGTCCCTAAATATATTCCGCACATGAAAGACTTTTAAAGGGACTGATTCCACTAATCCTTGTAGGGAGCCAGTGCTGTGACTTGGAGGCCTGCAGTGTGTTCTACCCTCCTTTTATAGGAAGGAACAGAGCTAAGGACCATTGTACTATGTTTGTAACCCAGTGACTGTGGGGTGCTATGTAGGGGGCTAGGGGACTGTAGAACACAACCTGTGCTCTAAGCAGTTTGCACGACAGATTTTTTCTATTCTGTATCTCAAACTCTGGCAGTTTAATGTATATTTCTGTAGTTCTGCCTCCCTTCTCCCTGGCAGGAGTCTGGAGACTTTGAAAGGCTAAATGCTTTGCCAAAGGCCATTCAGCTAGGGGTGTCATTAGGGTTTGAATCCAGGTCTGATTCCAGAGCTTGAAGTCTTGTACTACATATCCCATACTCAGAAGCAGTAAGTGAAATTTCCAGGGGGAAAGCCTCTTACTCACATTGAATTGGATGTCAGTGCTACAGTTGCTCATGGATTCCATCATTCACCTTGAGATAACTGGATACTGTTAAGATGAGGGTTAAAAAGAGGAGTGAGAGAGTGTGCTGTATCATGCCTTCTTTTATTTTCTCTGCAGGAAGTACAGATTATAGGTTTCTCTTAGATCTAAAAGTAAGAATGGGGAGTGGAGAAGGCTATGCATTTTTATTTCTACTTGTCATTTTGGTTAAAATCAAAAACCCTGTGTCTCCTTTCTCTCCTATATGTAGATTTCTACTATGAAGTTAAATCAGGTAACAATGAATTTTCATTGCCTCTTTGGACATAGGGTTTTTTCTGTAGCTTTTTCAGTAGATGCCACTGTTTTGATCTTGAAAAGTCTATTGAGACATTCTTCCTTTGTTCTTCTATTACTCAGTCCCTCTTTCTACTCTGTGGTGGCTCTGAAATCTATTCATAGATATTCGACTTTTTTATTCTGTCTTATATACTTAAATATCTTCTTTAAATGGGTCTAGTTCCATAGTTCAGAATCATTGGCCCAGATACCCTTGCTGCTCCACTGTAAAATATAGACTCATTGAGGGACCCAGAAAGTCTTATCTATTTTGTGTTAATTTAACTGAGGTTTGCTCTACATCCCAGCACAATATGAGGAAGCCTTTAAGATTTCTCTGTGTATCTGAGCCAAAACATAAACATTTAAAACTGAATACCACAAGGAGGCAGTGTGATTGGATTGTGTTAGATCAGGTGCACGCCTATGGACTACTCTACTGTGGCCAGGTAAAGAGAGTTCTATTATTATTTTCAGGTGCCCACCCTTCTAGAATAGTACTGTTCTCAAAGAGGGAAATTGTGAGCCAGCCCCAGCTTGACTGGGGTCAACAGTACTAATCGATTTTGGAACACATTGTAACTCAGGAAATCTCTAAATAAACTTATTTCTTCATATAGGTTTTAGATTTCCTAAACTAGATTAGGCAAGATTTGACTTTAAAAGCCCAAACTCATTAGTATGACACCAATTCTCTAACAGTCTGAACCAAAACTATTTTTATTACCTTTATATATTTTTTTTTAGGTGCAGGGTCTTGCTCTGTTCCCCAGACTGGTGTGGTCATAGCTCAGTATAACCTTGAGCCTCTAGGTGCAAGTGATCCTTTGGTCTCAGCCTCCCAAATAGCTAGGACTATAGGCTCATGCCACCATACCTGGCTAATTAAAAATAAATTATTTATTGTTTATTTGAAAACAGCTTTTGTAGAGGGGGTCTTGCTATATTGCTCAGACTGGCCTTGTACTCCTGGCCTCAAGCTATCCTCCTGCTTAGGCCTCCCAAAGCACTAGGATTACAAATGTGAGCCACTATGCCAGGCCCTTAAATTTTTAAGTGTTGCCACTCCCTGCCTTTCATCCAGTAAATCTTTAAGGATTTAAATCCTAAGCTTGGAGCTAGCAAGTGGCTTCAATTTTAGATAAACAGGAATAGGCAGCCTGAGAGAATAAATCAACGTGTAAAGAAAAGTCAAGATGAAAGAGAGAGAGAGAGAAAAAGACACACACAGAAATAAGAACATTTCAGTTTTCATTTCCTGCATCCAGTCATTCTTAAGTCTGATGCTACAGCTGATATTTCCAGGGATATGTTATGTGAGCAATAAATTATCCACAAATTGAGTTTCTGCCTGTTGCAAAGGAGAGAAAACTAAGTAGCATAGGTTTCTATGAGTGATCATCTTGTAGCCAAAATCAGACTTTCATTCTGCTGGGGTTCTGTTGGGGGATTAGGAAGCTGTGCTTCTCTGCCCTACTTTTTCACTGGGCCCATTGTATGTCTCACTTCTTCTGTGATGCGTCCTCTGATTACTACAACACACTGAGATCTCATTCCTTTCTGAATTCCTACAGTAGTTTCGGGTTATGGCTATGTTTTTGCAGCCTTACAAATGGATTTCTAGTATTAATTGAAAAAATCTATAATAAAAAGGCTACTGTATTGGGAAAGTCTTTCAAAGGAATTTGCATTTTTATTACCGCAAACGGCATCCTTATATTTTTGAAATATAGTACTATATTTAATACACAGGAGGATTTACATGTGTGTTTATGGTCTCTTTGCAATTACTCTGTGGCCCACTAAAGATTCATAGCTCCTCACCACTTAGATGGAAAGGAAGGCAGGTAAGGCTTGGCTTCCTAATGGCTACCTTCTCCAAATAAAACACCACAGGAAGAATGGGCTGCTTTTGACTAAGACTACAGGTCTTCACAGAGTGAATGTGTTTATTTTTTATTAAACATTTTACTTAAGTATATGTAAACATAAAATATAAATGCTTTTGCTTATAGATTACATAAATTATAAAACCAAACCCAACAAACAAATGTTGAATATAAACAACAGAATTGGTGAAATTAAAAGAAACAATATTGAACGATGTGACAAATGATGCTGTATTGTTGAAATTTCATTGCCAGTATCGAGTTTTAGTGTATAAAGATGCCAGCTCAGATTCTGTTCTTATTTAATCTATTTCTATGTTTTATATCAATATAGATACAGAATTGTCCTTTTATAAGTAGATTAAAACCAAGCAAACAATATTAGCTTTGAGGCTCTGTGTATGGCTCGGGATAATCAGACTTTACACACATGATTAGAATTCCTTAAATAATCCTCAAATGTCAGTTTTAATGAGATACCACCTGAAACCTCTATAACATCTTTTTGCTCTCTTAAAAATGTGATTACTATTGTGGAGTCATTGAATTCTAAATCAAATGTGTAAGCTGTATTCTGAGATTGCTGGAATGGAGAACAGATTGTGTAGAAGCTACACAGAGATAGGATGCGTACATTACCTTCACACTCATGATGATTGTAGCCACTATAGTGCAGGCACTTTTGCCTGCCTGTGCTATCATGTGTTCTGTAAAGACTCAATTCATCCTCACCTTTTCTTTAAACAGACTTTTTTTGTTTAGCAAACTTTTTGTTCTTTGACCTCCACTTAGTATATGTGTGATTGAAAACACCAAGTGCTAACAACATGATGAAAATTCAGTGGCAGTATTTAATTTTAAAAGTTTTGTTCAGAAACTGATCAGCATACAATATATATATGTAAAATATCATCGCAATGAAATCCCAAAATGGAAAAACATATTCTGCATCAAGCTCATGGATCTCAGTTTGAAATACACAGTTGCAAATGTTAATTTGCCACTTAAAACATTTTACCTCTTGCTGTATGTTGTATATCATTAACAAAATTGTAAGCTTGAGGTGAGACTATATGCTTACTGTTTTTCATTTTCTTCCATAGCTCTGTGTGCATTTCTTAGAGTTGGTGTCCAACGAGTGTTTGCTGATTGACCAATTATTTATATATTGTTATTTCCTATTGCACTGTGACATCCTCAATGACAGTGACTATTTCGTTTTATTCTGTGGTCTCTAAATGGCTAGCACAGCAACTCTCACATGAGAAATGCCTAATTAATGTTCCAAATGAAAGAATGGATGACTTGTTGGCTTTTTGTGTGTGTGTGCTTTTAGATCTCATCTTTCATATACAGGGAGCTGCTAACAGTTGTATAGATGAGTGATGTCCAATAAGACTTTCTTTGATGTTGGAAATATTCTGTGTCTATGCTCTCCAATATCATAGTTACTAGGCATATGTGCCCTTTGAAATTAAGCAAATGTGGCCAATGGCCTGAATTGAGTTTTATTTAATTTTAATTAGTACATAGTCACACATGGTTATTAGGCAGCACTGGCCCAAATGATAAAACATCCTTTCTCAAACTTATTTGCTCTTATATCTAACATTATTATATTTTTTGGTTGTAGTTGGATGTTGTTACTTGATTTTGTCATATTGGATGGATGAAGTGAGTTATATAATTTTAAAAATAGGGCACTATAGTCCACCAAGTTGATTTCATTCTTTTCCTAAATGACCAGCAACATTGCATGTCATCTCTTCACTTGCCCCACCATCTATTTTGGTATTTCATCATTTCCTTATTAGGCTAGAGGCCTGACATTTACCACTTTACCAAATAAGTTTCATGTACACTTTTTGTCTCCTAATAAACCATTGAAACTTGGATTATCTACATCATTATCATCATTTTTAGAGAGGAGGTCTTGCTCTGTCACCTAGGCTAGAGTGCAGCAGTGTGATCGTAGCTCACTGCAGCCTTGAACTCCTGAGCTCAGCTGACCCTCCTGCCTCAGTCTCTCGATGAGCTGGCACTACAGGCATATACCATGACACCTGGTTAATTTTATTATTATTATTATTTTTAGAGATGGAATCTTGCTTTGTTGACTAGGCTGGTCTTGAACTCCTAACGTCAAGTGATCCTCTGGAATAACTGAAATTATAGGCGTGCACCACTGAACCCAGCCTATATTATCATTATTAATACCACCATCATTTTCATTTCTGGTGTTTATGCTTTGCTAGCCCATATTTGATGTTATGTACTAATGTCTACTGATAGTCTAAATATATTTCAAATTAAACTATGAAAAATGTCTGAATATTCTTTTACTGATTTCTTTCCTTGTCTTGCCCTTTTACCCTTTCTGGTACAGAAGAATGAAGTAGCATCATAGGCATTTAAACATTTGAACTCAATCCTTACATAAGATGTAGTCCCATCTTGACAAGTTTCGCAGCTGTTGCCAAATCCATGAAATCAATACAACAGGCCTGTCATTTAGAAAAACAGGAATTGTTTCCTGCAAATGGCTGATACTTTTATGCAATTTACAGTTCTGCTAGAGCAAGAGTTTGATGAGAACTTATTGTACATATATTGGACCTCAGTATTGGGTATATTCAATTCTTTAATTCTTTAATTCTAGTACCAAGTCTAGTAGTATGTAATGGTTATAGAGGCTATCTGTGCAAATAAGTTGAAATCAGCTCTGCTGACTAGCAGAAATACTTTAGAATTTTCCACTCATTTTCTATTTACTGCTAGAGATTTAATAGTTGTCTTATGTGGCAGAATTTGAATGCACAGACTTCATCATGGAAGCTTGCCTTTTGTTCATTTTTTTAGTCAAGCTTAGTAGTTCCCAAAGTTGAGTGCACATCAGCATTTCTGTTCAGGGTAATATACACAGAAGACTGTTAACTATACTTTATGGATAAGTTAACCTCTTTTCAAGGCAGTTTTGTCTATACTATATTTTCATCTTGGAAACTCCCTTTCCCTCACTACCGCAAAGATGCATCTCCTCTTTATTTCTCTATTTCTACTTTCAGTCCAGCACATAGCTGCTCATTGAGTGAACTTGTAAATGTGCTCTTGAATAGATTTCACACAATAGGAGACAAATTCAGTAGCAATATATAGAATTTTGAACTTGTGAATCCCCATATGCCTATTGATGGTAAGAAACTAGTACTGCTTTGTTATCTTCTTTCCCAAATTTTTCCCACAAACATTCTCTTAAAAAAGCCCTTATGATTTAAATGATACATGGTTTCATTCTTGACAGGTTGGGGGAATAAAGAAGGGAACTTTCTTTTGTGATTTGTGCTATAGATATATTTTAAAATTTCCTATTTATTTGGCCCACTTTTTAAAAGTTACCTACATTAAAATAAATATTAAGTAAATTTAGTATTATAATTAAACAATAGTTTGCTTTTATTTATAAAGTTCATCAGGCCAGCCGTGGTGGCTCATGCCTGTAATCCCAGAATTTAGGGAGGCTGAGGCGTGTGGATCACCTGAGATTGAGAGTTTGAGATCAACCTGGCCAATATGGTGATACCCTGTCTTTACTAAAAATACAAAAAAAAAAAAAAAAAAAAAAAGCTGGATATGGTGGCAGACACCTGCAATCCCAGCTATTTGGGAGGCTGAGGCAAGAGAATTGTTTGGACACTGGAGGCTAAGATTGTGCCACTGCACTCCAGCTTGGGCAACAGAGTGAGACTCTGTCTCAAAAAAAATAAAGAAAAAATAAAGAAGTAAAGTTCATCAAAGGCCATTGCCTAAACTTATGAGACAACTTGTTTACTAACCAGAACACCCTTTTGGAGTTACTTACTACTTTTTCTCTGTCAGAACAAACACCATAAATTCACCCTAATTTATGTTTTCCAAAGTATAATGCTAAGACTTCTTCTCAAGCCAAATGGGAAAGTGTAGGCCAAATGGAATAGTATTTCAGAATAATGGCTACAATTTTAATTTCTTTAGAATAGCAGATCTGAAATATTCTTGTGTGTTATAATTTTTAAGTCACTACTGGAAACTCATTAAAATGTATTTTATACACTATTCTATTTCTCTTACTTATGTTATAAAGCCCTTGCTACATTGTTATTTTTACTAAAACACTAATCATTTAAAGATATTTATGTAAGTCAAATCTTTTGTATTTACTCAAGTAGTTACAATTTCAGTATTCGTCATTCCTTTGTCTATATTCAGATGTTCCAATGATATCATCTTCCTTCTGTCTAAAGGATTTCCTTTAAACATTCTTTGTGGCACAGATCTGCTGGTGATGAATCCTTTCAGCTTGCGTTTATATTTCTGAAAATGTCTTTTTTTCACCTAATTTTTATAAGATTTTTGTTGGATATAGAATTCCAGGTCAGTTTTTTTTTTTTTTCTTTTAATACTTTAAAGGTGTTGCTTCACATGTTTTTTTTTTTTTAATCAGAAACCTGATTTGTTTGTTCTTCTTTATAGATAATAAGTGCTATAACATTTTGTGTTTATCACTGGCTTTGAACAATTTCATTTTGATGTATCTTGGTGTAGCTTTCCTCATGTTTCTTGTGCTTTGGGTTAATTGAGCTTCTTGGGCCTGAAGGCTAATAGTTTCCATCAGGCACCTGCAATCCCAGCTATTTGGGAGGCTGAGGCAAGAGAATTGTTTGGACACTGGAGGCTAAGATTGTGCCACTGCACTCCAGCTTGGGCAACAGAGTGAGACTAAATTTGGAAAAAAAAAATGTAGTAATTATTTCTTAAGAATCTTTTAGGATTCCCTCTTCTTTTCACTCTTATTCAGGAACTCCAGTTGCATGTATATTAGGATCACTTATGCTCTGTTTATTTATTTTTATTCTTTTTTCTCCATGTGTTAGATTTAGAGTAGTTTCCATTGCTGTGTCTTCAAGTTCTCTACCAAGTAATCATTTTTAGTGTGTTCTCCATCTCACACTTTGTAATTTTCATCTCTTGAGGTTCAATTGGGTGTTTCAAAATTTTCCATGTCCCTACTGAACTTTCTGAACATATGGAATAGATTTATAATAACTGTTTTAATGACCTTGTTTACAAATTCTAATGTCTTTTTCTAGTTCTTGGTCAATTTTGTTTGATTGACTTTTTATCCTTGCTATGGGTTATATTTTACTACATCTTTGCATGCCTAGTAATTTTTGATGGATACCAGACATCATGAATTGTAGGGTGCTGGATATTTTTATATTCCTATAAATCTTCTTGAGTATTTTTTTTCTGGGATGCAATTAGTTACTTGGAAACAGTTTGATCCTTTCAGGTCTTGTTTTTAAGATTACTTTCTGAGTATTCTTCCCAACACCCCATGAATTATGAAGTTTTCCAGTCTGGCTGGTGGGAACAGGCACAATTCCCAGACTTGTGTGAGTGCTGGGTACTGTTCCCGTTAACACTTTCAGGTGGTTCTTTTCCTAACTTTGGGTTGTTTTCTCACATTTGTGTCCTGATTATTACTCTGCCGAATATTCAAAAGGGGAGATCATCTGTAGACCTCTGGGGATCTATCTGTGTTTAGCTTTCCTCCTTCTAGTAGTTTGGCCTGTGACATCTAGCTACGCTAATCACCTTAGTTCCTCAAATTCATTTCCTCAGTTCAGGGATTATTCTAGTCTCTGCCTGGGTTTTCCTTTCCTGGGCCATGATTTGGAAGCTAGAATGGTCATAGAGCTCTGGAAGCTGGAATGGTCATAAAGCTCAGCTCAGGTCGTCAGTTTCCCATTTTTTTTCTTAGGGTCCACCTCATATGTTTTCCATTTTTCAAGGATTATTGCCTGGTATCCAGTTGTTTCATATTTTGTACAAAACTTTCATTTCTTTAGGCAGAAGGGTAATTCCAGTCCCTCTTACTCAGTCTTCCTTGGAAGAGGTTCCCCCATTCCTTTTCTCTTCCATGTAAAACCTTGTTGGTCAATATCGTTTTGGAGACTACTTAAGTAGTTAATGCACGATTTAATGTAGTGTATTTTCATATTCTACTTCTTTCTTTTCAGCAGTTTCCAAATTTTCTTTAATGAACTTTTATAAGCATATTTGAAAAAATCAAATTTGCACAGTCTGTTATACTCTGTATTATGCTTAATGATTTTATCACTGTCCTAGCCATTCAAAACCATTCTTAAGGCAAGCTCATCATAAAATAAGTTAAACTTGTTCAACATAATAATTTACATACTTTTAAGTGGATAAAAGATGCTACTATGGGAAAGAACCGTGTTTTTTAAGAAGGATAGAAGCCAAGTGGCTTTGACATAATGTATTCTTAAATTTAGTCAATGTGAATGATCATAAAACAGTTCATAAATTACTGTATTTTAAATTGGATTACTTCTTATGGATTGCTCCTCTTTTATATTTATTTAGGAGGTTCCGTAGTTCATTGATAGGCCTAGAGATTGTTCATATGTCAAGCAATAGTGAACTATGTGCTGGTAAATTGTTTTATTTTTAATCCTCTCTCATATTTGAATGACAAAATATACTACTGTGAACTAATATGAGAATAAAGTGTCAACATTAAGGAGCACATCTTGCTATAGTGAATACATCTTGTTATTTCAAGAGTTTTCTGGCAGTAAGGGCACAATTGACTGTGATAATTTAAAAGAATCCTTGAGGTGGTATAGTTCCATATGCTGTAGGAATATGTCAATGATTTTTTAATTTTATAATTTGAGTTTTTAATGTAGTTTTTGAAAGCTAGTTGTTAAGCATGGCAAGAAGACTAGAGTTACTTTAGAATGCTTAGGAAAATAATTTTGTAAGAACAAATTAAAATTAACTTTTTCTTCAGCACTGTCATAAATATCAGCACCATGAAGCCAAAATTGTGGCAGTGTTACATGGCTATGTTTCCAATATTTAAGCATAAAGGTTAGGCCAGATTTATATTCTCTTGCAAAATTGAGCCAAAATATAAATTATTTATAGAATTTTAAGAACAGAATCTTGAAAAAGTGTGTATTACTCTGTAAGAGAGACTGTTAGTTGTCTCCTGGTCTCCTTTTTCCACACTGTCCTCGGACATAGAGCCCCTAAGTTTTAGATGGGGACAAATCCCTACGGGATAGAGATGACATTTCTTAGCGTTCCTTGCAGCTAGGAATTATAAACCATGTGACAAAGTTCTGACCATAGGATATAAGCAGAGTGATTATGTGCAACTTCCAAGTAGGCCATTAAAGGATGATGGTATTCTGTCTCCTTTCCCTTCTCATCTGAACTATGGTAATGACGGTTGACTATCTTAGACCTTGCTAAGAAGGTCTGCGCTCTAAGAGTGGCAGAGCAACAAGATTTTTAAAGAAGGCCTAGGACAGTGTATTAGCATGCTGTCACACTGCTAATAAAGACACACCTGAGACTGGGTAATTTAAAAAGGAAAGAGGTTTAATGGACTCATAGTTCCACATGGCTGGGGAGGCTTCACAATCATGATGGAAGGCAAAGGAGAAACAAACGCATGTATTACATAGTGGCAGGGGAACTCCCATTTATAAAACCATCAGGTCTTGTGAGACTTATGTACTACCATGACAACAGCAGTGGGGAAACCACCCCATGTTTCAATTATCTCCACCTGGCTCCATCCTTAACACATGGGGATTATTATAATTCAGGGTGAGATTTGGGTGGTGACACAGCCAAACCATGTCAGACAGTGATAGTGACATTTTCACTTTATTATTTTGTTTTATATCCAGAGGGTACATACGCAGGTTTGTTACAAGATTATATTGCTTGATGCTGAGGATTGGGCTTCTATTGATCCCATCACTCACAATAGTGAACACAGTACCCAATAGGAGGTTTTTCAGTCCTTTGGCCCCTCTTTAGCTCTTCCCTTTTGGAGTCCCCAGTGCCTATTGTTCACAGATGATGACTTCTTGAAGCAGAGTTGCCATAACAGCTTGGAGTTTTGTCTAAGCCTCTGTTATTTTCAGTCTCTGTCACATAGAGCCAAAGCTATATGCAGTAAGTCCTCACTTGTCATCATGGATAGGTTCTTGGAAACTGTGACCTTAAATAAAATGACGTATGAGGAAACCACTGTTACCACAAGCTAATTGATATAAACAAGAGTTAAGCTCCTATGGCATGTTTCTAGTCGTAAAAATATCACCAAACTTCTAAATAAAGACCCAAACATTTTTTATATAAAACATTGGAATAAATGTGAGCTATCCATACCTTTAAGAAAGATTCCTAAAAACAAGAAAATTGTTTGCCAACTTACTCCAATTCAGGGTCTTGGGTGGCCAGAGCCCATCCCAGCAGTTCAGGGCAGCAGTTGAGAACCAGCCCTGGACAGGATACCATCCCATCACAGGGCACACTTACACCCACCCACACTCAGACTGAGGCTGTGTAGACATGCCGATTCACCTAACGTGCACAACTTTGGAATGTGGGAGGAAACCAGAGTATCCAGAGAAAACTCATGCACACAAGGGGAGCATGTGCAAACTATGCACACAGTGGCTCGGGCTAGGAAGTGATTTTTTTTCTTTTATCAACTTTATAATGAAACAAATGAAATGACATGATTTGAGAACCTGCTGTACATGGTTTCCATAATTGTATTTTTTTGTTTATGAGACATGTTAAGAGCTTCTTATAACTATAAGCTTGAAAGGATCATGCATCACAGAGATCTAAACTTTTTCAAAGGCCTTCTTTTTTTTTAAGCCAGACTAGTTCAATATCTGTTAGCTGAGAAGGACAATGTAATTAAATTTATCTGGCTCTTTTCTGAGAAATTTAAAAATATATTTGAGGCACCTAAATCCTTATGCTGACTTTTGAAAAAAACAAGAGTTGGGAAAAGAGAGAAAGCTAAGTTATTCAGCTTTCTGCTTTGCTCCCAGACAACAAATATTTTTTCAATTTTTCAGTTCCCAGTGTGAAAAGACTCCCTGTGCCATTTCACACTGTTTACTACTCCCCCTTTTGGAAATGATCATCCCAGAGCTCTGGGATATCGCACTCTCCAGTTTCCTCCTCTGCCTCTGCTCTCTCCCCATCTCCTTCTTGGGACCCTGTTTAATTCACTCCGTCAGTGTGGGCATATTCTGATTGTTGGCTCACTTCTCCGCTTACTCTGTGTAAGGGAGATCACAAGCTGGTAGCTTGTAGACATGTTTTGTTGATGCCACACAGAATTCAAAGAAATATTGAATTAATTGACAATGTTTAAAAATTAGAACATCCAACATGAATGTATAGATTTCAGCTTTTCTTGAATAAGGAGAAGATCTCACTGCCCTGCACAGACACTCCCTGTAGCATTAGGTGATTGGAGTTGATTTACAGCTGCCTCCTTTAGAAAGGTGTGTTTTGTTGTTTTTTTTTTTTTTTTTTTGGTTATAGGTCCTCCCACCCCTCATTGCTTACATCTTGTGTTTTATTTATTTTCATTACTTGACTGATATTTTAGCCATTTTATTGGAGAGGATACTCATCTTCCTAGGTCATTTAAATTTTGAATTAATCTTTTCTAAAGGCTATTTTTCCTACCCCTTCCTTTTCAAATCCATTTCCTCCTTCAGATGATTTCTACTACTATCTTAATCAGACAATCGTGTCATCTTACCTGGCTTCCTTGCAATAGAATTCTAACCAACATTGCTTCTAGAGTAGCCTTTCTAAAATTCAATTTCACTGTTTTTCTATCGAGCAGCTCATCTTCTTTCTAGATATTTCAAACTCTGGCATTGGTATAAATGTAAAATGGGCACAGCCACTTCAGAAAATAATTTTGGTAGTTCCTCAAAAAGTTAACCAGAGAGTTACTATATTATCTAGGTGTACTCTTGAAAAAACTGAAAACATATTTCCAGACAAAAATGTATATATGATTATTCATATCCATTTATAATAGCCAGAAAGTGGAAACAACTCAAGTGTTTATCACCTGATGAATAGATAATTGTGTTGTAGTTGCACAGTGGAATATTACTAGGTCATCAAAAAGGAATGAAGCAGTGATTTATGCTACATCTGAGTGAACTTTGAAAACATTATGCTAAGTGAAAAAAGCCAACTTACAAAGCCACATACTATGTTATTCCATTTATAAGAAATACCAGAGACAAAAAGTAGAATAGTGGTGGCCCCGGGCAAAGGGAAGGGGGAATGAGATGTGATTGCTAAAGGACATGGGGTTTCTTTCTGTGGCAATGAAAATTTTCTGGAATTAGTTGGGGCTGATGGCTGTATACCTTTGTGAATATAATAAAAATCACTGAATTGTATAGTTTAAAAGGTAAATTTTTAGGTATGTGAATGATACCTCAGAAAAAGGAAACACACTGAAAAACCAAATGAAAACCAAAAGCTCCTTAAAACTCAAGATCCTTCATGATCTGACCTTTGCTGATTGTTCCAGTCTCATTTCTGGGTACTTTGTCTTTCCTTATGTATTGCCTGTCTGCTCCTCCCTCCCTCACACTAGTATACTAACCTACAAACTCTTCCAAGGGTTCCATGCCATCCATCAGTCTTACTATCCATGCACACGTTTCCTTTGTTTCTTTTTTTTAGAGATGGAGTCTTGCCCAGGCTGGAGTGCTGTGGTGCAGTCTCTGCTCACTGTAACCTCTGTCTCTCAGGTTCAAGTGATTCTCCTGCCTCAGCCTCCTGAGTAGCTGGGATTACAGGCACACAGCACCACACTTGGGTAATTTTCTATATTTTTGGTAAAGATGGGGTTTCATCATGTTGGCCATGCTGGTCTTGAACTCCAGACCTCGTGACCCACCTGCCTGAGCCTCCTAAAGTGCTGGGATTATAGGCATGAGTCACTGTGCCTTGCCCTGTGTACACGTTTCTACTAGAAAAATCATGCCCACTCTCTTCAAATGTTCATCTCTAAATTTCCAATTTTCTTTTGAGTTCATATTTCACCTCTCCTGGAATCCCTTCTTATACTCCAGTGTTGGATTGCTTAATAGGGGGATTAGGTAGACTGTTCAGGGCAGGCAGGAATACCCTACAAATGAAAATAGATTAACTTTGATGAGCTTGTCCCACCTTTGCAATCAGAAAATCTTGAAAGAAGGTCTTTTGAGTGTACATGTAAGTGTTATGTTTTAAAACTTTAAATAAAATATGGTGGATTGGGTACAGGCAACCATGATATTTTAGAACAAGCATCATGTCACAATATTAATGTGGCTTTGCTACCCCCACCCCCCTCTCCCCTGCCCAGTACAGATTAGGAGCAAACCTAGGCTGTTTGTGCCTCCCAAATACCCTGGGCATCCCTTGCTACCCTAAATGGTAACTGTCTGTTTCTTTTTGTGTCTCTCCATCTAGACTGAGAACTCCTTAGTGATAGCTTTTGTGTCTTTCATTAAAGAAAATCTTTACAACTAAGTTCCAGTAATTCTCCGTAGAAAGTGTTTGGTAAATTTTGAATAAATGATTAGGCATCCTTTGTGTTCAAATGTAGGCATATGAGAGAGACTACTAGCATTTGCTCTAGTGAAGATCAGAGACCTGAGGACATTTTAAGAAATGTATAATTAGATGGCTTCATTGAAACACAACCTAATTTCTTTTTCTTGCTTTCTCTTATACACACACCCCTCCTTTAAAAGCTTTTTCAAAAAGAATAGAAGCAAAAAAGTGAGATTTAAAACTTTTTCTCAACCTATGCACCTGAGGAAGGTGTTAGATTTAAGTCCTATAGTGGGTTGTTAAATAACACTTTCCCTAACATATTTTTAAAGTGTTTTCTGTACATTTTAAAACAGCTTTTCTTTTTCATGTCAGCAAAGTCATGAGTTAACATTAATGTACTAACATTAACTCCCATTTTGGACTTGCCCGTTATGCAGTGGTAAATAGTGGCTGGTTAATGTTTTCTCCTTCAAAAATGTGATTATACTTAGCTATTTATCAATAATTCCTCCATTTTTACCTTTCATTTTTTAAACCAGAAATTCTTGTTTCGACCTGATAGTGTCTTCTTTGGGTTCTCTGAATCAGACTCTTAGACAAAGATTTGAGTGCAGGTAGTTTACTAAGGAGGCATTCAGTAAATGGCTTGTATTAAGCAAGTTTCTGACTTAAGCAACTGAAATTTTAATTCTTCCAGAGGAACTGTAAAAAATATGCCTTAGAACTAGCTACATGAGAAGCAAGGGAGTTGGGATATGATATCATAGAACCAGTTAGTCTTTAGTTGAGGTGTCTTCTAGGGCATGTTAATCCCCAGAGCTTCCAACTGCAGTGCAGGTCCAGAGAAAACCCTCAGGTAAAGAAATAAAGGGGTTGAAATAAAAAAGTTGGAAGTCTGTGGGCACAGATTCCAGTAGTAAAGACCAGGGAGTGTGGACAAGTACCAGCAGTGTTCAATGTATATGGAGATGGGTGCCATCGTGGGAGGAGCGCTCAAGTGTGAAAAAGTCCAGGAATTAAGTTAGTTTTTCTCAAGTATTTAGTCAGTCCTTAGGTAAGTACCTACTGTGTGTAAAGGCTGTGCGAAGTAATGGGATGTACGAATTCTCTTGTAGAGGCAATTAGCTGTTTTAAAACTCAGATTCTTCATTTCAAATGAGAATTTATTTTCTTTCTTCGTTTTTTTTCAAAATGGAGAATCAAATGAGATAGTATTCCTGAACATACGTTAAAATGTTGAGAGAAGTATTTCAAATTTATTATTATGCTCTTTACCCTAATTGATCCTGAGATAACAGCAGACCCAGAGAAATGTGGTTAGACCATACTCTTGTCTCTTATCAGGAATATGTTAGCCAGTGAAAAGCTTGTTTTCTTATTACGCCATGCGAATTTGGCCTCTCTGTGAAGCATGTAATAAGACAGCAAATTTAAAAGTTTCATGAAAGGAATAAGGTACCATGCAAATAGTTATTTTTAGCCAGTTGGCAGTGAAGGCTTCCTGGGGAAAGTGGATAAAATGGACCTTAAAGTAATGGATAGGAATTGTCCTTGTTGAAACAGGGAATTTCTGAAGGAACAGTGTATTGCAGGAAAGCTTGGGCAAAGTCCTAGAGGCAGTAAAACTGAGAACCACTCAGTGCACAGGCTAAGCATTTTTTTCCCTTAACTACAAATTGAGGATACTAGTGCTACCTACACTATAAACTTGTTGTAAGGATATCTTGTAAGGATAAATTAGCTATGTCATGTCAGATAGGTAGGATAGGGTAAATTCTCAGTAACTTCATCTGTAGCTTTTGGTATCAGTGTTGTTCTGATTATAAGTTATCCAGTCCTGAAGAAAGCAGCATTCCCTGAAGTATATGGGATGTAAACCACACAATATCTGCAAGAAAAAAAGATTATGATGTTAAAAGAATTTGAGAAATCCTGTGCACTTTACATAGTTGGACTTCATGGAGAGGCACATTAAGATATTAACAGTGTTGAGAAGTGCAGCAGTAAATAAATCTTTTTTTTAAAAAACTTTATCACTGTGTATTAAATTGCTTTAATTGCTCATTTCTTTTTCTCCCCTTAATGTAATACTTATTCATATTGGACACTCTTTGTAAAATGCAAATTTGAAGAGCTTCATGTGGTGGGCTAAGCAAGTTACCCATACTTACACATCCACATTAATGTTGTCTGTTAATCTACCTTCAGGAGTTGTAAATGGCTTGAAATAGCAAGAAACTTTGCTCAAAATACTTTTTGTGATTCGCCCTCTAGGCGTGATTCTGAGCAGTTTCTTAGTCATTGCCCCCACATCAATCATTGTATGGTGCTATACATATTTCATTCCTCACTTTCTACACAGAATTGTATTGCTCACCCCGTGATTCCTCCCAGGCCTCGGATCTGCTCAGAATGATGTTTTTTGGTCTCACTTGAGATAATTTAAAGAACATTCCCCAGACAATTGTGAAAGTTGACTTCCAAAAATACTTGGAGTAGTGCCATCATCATTAAACTAAGTGGATAACTTTCAAGGTGAGTGGATTTAAAAGGGACAGCAGCTTCTTGGATGTGTACTTTCTCTGTGAAACAAATGGTTTGACTTTTTATAGTGATAGAAGGAGCTCTGAATTCCTACTATGTGCTTCTCCTTACGGTAGATGTAGTCTATTTTGGGCAGAAGTTCATAGTCTAGTGGGGAAAAAAATAAAGTTCAAAAGTAACCACTGTAGAAGAGAATAAATATAGTGATAGAAGCTTCAGAGTGTTATCAAAGTACCAAAGAGCGGTCTTCTATAGGGGTCAGGAAAAGTTGCGAGAATACTTAAAATGAACCTTGAATACCATGCGAACAATAGAGATATTCCAGGCAGAGAGAAGTAAATGTATAGAGGCCAAGTGATGTGACAAAGGACTGGGGATTCCATCTGAGTGCAAATGGAGTGTAGACTCCACGTGGGAATGTGGATGGTGAGTGAGCCTGGGAAGCCAGATGGAGTCCTGACAAAAAAGGGCTGGGTAAGTGCTGGGGTGAAGAGTTTGGAGTTTATCCCCTAGATGGTAGAGCACGCCTGATAGATTATAGACTATAGAGATGGCCATAGTCACAATTTTAAGCAATTTGGTAGGTGGCAACTATGCAGTTGAGTTGGAGTGAGAAAAGACAGGGCCAGGAACCCAGCAGGCTGTTATAGCGGTCCAGCCAACAGGGAGTCTAAGGTAGTAATTATGATGATGGGGAAGAGAAAATGGATTTGAAAGATATTTAAAAGATGAGAAAGTGAGATGATAAGGGGAACCTGGGATTCTTTCCCAAAGGCAAGAGTTTGGATGTTGGTATTATTCAGTGTGATTAGAATTCAGTAGAGAAACACATTTTAGGGGACATTTGCTGAGTTGTATTCTGTACATGTTGTATTTAAAGTGCTTATTTGTTATTCATTTGTATTTTCATCAATTCTGAGAGTAAGTACTCTGTGCTAGACAATGTGTTTGATTCTGAGGATGTGGCAAGAAAAGAGTCAGAATGTTCCATGTGCCTGTCAAGCTTACAGCTTAGTGGGAGAGACAGACATAAATAATTACCCAACTAATCACTTCATTAGTAAGCATAGAAGAAGGTGACCTAACTCATAAGGCAGTTTGCAGTCCCTTCTGGAACTTAGCAAAACAGTTTGGTCTGCTAAGTGACAGAGATTTGGGGATGACTGGTGAGTATTTGCTAACTGAAGTCATTCAGGAGATTGCCCAGGCTTGGTTTGCAAAATGGGCAGAAAAGGAGGCTGAGGTTAGAGTATGAATGTTTAAGGAGAATGTTAGATAAAGTCCTAAAATGAAGCTGGAAGAGAGTGACAGAGTACCATTGACCCTCGGTATTTGTGGTGGATTGGTTCCAGTGACCCCCTTGGATACCAATATCAGTGGATGCCCAAGTCCCTTGTATAAAAGGACATACTATTTGCATATAACCCACACTGTATACTTTAAACCAACTCTGTATTACTAATAATACCTAATGCAGAATAAATGCTATGTAAGTAGTTGGTATACTGTATTATTTTTGAACTTGTTTTTTAAATTGTTATTTATTTTTTAAAAACTATTTCACACCTGCAGTTGAATTTGAGGATGTAGAACCCATAGATATGGAGGGCAAATTGCAATTTAAAGGTGTATGGAAAGAGTTGGGAATGTTTCTAAGAGGTTAAATAAAGTAAATGTAAGAGGTGCCATGGGCTTTGAAACTGCAATTCCGTGTTGGCTTTAGCAAGAGCAGGTGGAGTAGAGTGGTGTATGTACAAGCTGTATTTTCTTTCAGTGGTGTGCTCAGTCTAGCTTATGCTGCCTTGAGAGCTGGATTGTTAAAATTTCAGGAAATTATGCAAGCTGGTTGTCAAAATAGCCATTAGTAAAACATAAAGTATATATACTTACAATTAAATTATATTAGAATGAATGTAATAAAAATATTAAAACTCATTCTCCCTAATTATTTTACTACATTTTCCTATTGTCTATGCTCTTAAGGTTATGTATGTCTATTATTTTCCTGAATGGGTGGATGTACTATACAATGGCGTATGACCATATTTTTCCTTTCAAGTCTGTTTTTACCGACTTCCTGTTGGTATATCGAAATTAGTCATAGTGAGAGTATTTACACCATGGAAATTGGCAAATAAATACTACAAATCTGAGATTTTGTTTTGTTGATTTTCTACACCTGAGAAAGTGGTAGAGAATGTGTTAAGAATGTGGAATACACTTAAAGTTGTGTTGATATACAACAATTACATTGTGAATGGCACAAAAAATTGAAATATTCCTTCAATGTTCGTAAACTATTATCTAATTCAAGAAGTTGCTCTCAATATTAATGAGTAAGAGAAGTTCTGACATACACAGTCATTGTTTCACTTTCTTCTTAACAATGCAAAAGAAAATACTATTTGTGTCAGAATATACCAGCTTTGTTCTGTATTAATGAAAGCAGTTTGTAAGAAACAGTTGGCTGTATGGAATTTACAGTAAAGGATATTATATGTTTTATTATTATGTGTAAATTGTGTGCTGTATCTCCTTTATGTTAGTACAATTTACAATTAACATATATGTGTGTATTTATATATAGATACACTTTTATTTTGATGAGACCCAGTTGTTAACATTTATCAACTGTATATAACACAGCGGCTATACATATGAGATGTGAAGAAGCAGGTCACATGTACTTTTTTGAAAAATAAGACAGAGAAGCGTTGTTCTATAGGTACTAGGTTGGTTGGTAATCAGATGTTTACAGGTTTGGGAGGGCATTTGTTTGTTTGTGTTTTTCCTTGAGTGGATTTATAGCCTTAAAGTGAGCAGCCAGTAGTGAGAGGGAGAGACTGATGGTACAGGCAAAGGTGGAAGTAAATGTTGGAAGAAGGTGAGGAAGAAATGGGAAGAAATCAGATGTAGACTATTGCGGGAAAATTAATCTTGGACACAGGGAGGACACTTGTTCCTGTAAGGATGAGGAAATGATAAACATAAGATGTGATAAATTAAGTACATGCACATTAAAGTCATTTACATAGTTGAATTATAATTTAAGAAATAAGGATGAGCTCGGGAAAAATATTCAGAAAGATATCAGTTAATTTATGAATAAATCATAGAATAACAGGTGAATACTAAGATTGACCATGGCAAGTTTTCATGCTGATTTAATCTCTGAAGTATTATGCTGTATATTTAGTCTATTTTTCTAGGCTGAAATATTTAAATAAGAAATGAGAGACAATTTAAAAGCGCCTCATTGCATTTAAATGCCAACTATTATTTCTTTTACTTAGCTTTGCAATGTAATGCTACATTTCCATGGACACGGATTGAGTTTCTATGAGATGATCAGAAATGGGATATAATTTGAGGTTGACTAAATTGCATTCATTGCATGCATGGATAGTTTGAACACAAGGTAAAATGTTATCCAGACTGCTGAAGAAAACAAGTCTTATTTTGGAACATGACTTTCTTCAGCATTATAATTTATGACTTTTTCACTTGGATTCTTGCTTTTAAAACACTCTTATTTATATATGTATGCTTCAATTAAAGAAATGCATAACATTTTGCTTACACTGTCTTAGTTCTATTAGTTTTCCTCTGTTAAAATTTATAGTCCTTATATTTCTCTCAGTTGAAGTATAGTAAGAGCTTTTTTAATGTTTGGATGGTAGTTTGACATTTCAAATCTTTTCAGATCTATTTTTGGAAATATTTATTATCCTAAATATTCATATTGATGATGCTAAATATGACTGTTGATATTGAATGTACATATGTAGTCTGCCCTGAGTGCACCATTGTAGCTATCATTTTTGAGCCTAACACTGTAGTGACATTCCCCCTCACCTTGTAGTCTAATAGTACCTCAGACATCTGGCTGAGGATCTCAAGACTTTGCAAAAATAATCCCTCACTCTGTGTATATGTTTTTACAGTTAGAACACTGTTGTAGCCCACTCAGACATCTGGTCCTTGTGTTTGTTGATTAATTCATGGTTGCAAGATGCTATTCCTGGTCTAAATATCGTGTTCAAGGTAGAAAAACATGGAAGAATCAGCACACCACTAGCCATGTGTGTGTCTGGTTTAATCAAGAAAGCAAAATCTTCAGAGAGATGTCCTTAGCAGAATTTTTCTTAGACCTTATTGGCTACTCCCAGCTACAAGAGAGTTTGGGAATGTAAATATTTAGCTTTCCCACGTGTGTAGTGGGAGACAGCCAAGGAGAACTTGGTAGAGAATAACTTTTGTTAGCCAATTAGCAGTATTTGCCAAAGGGGATGATCTCAAGTCCTGTCTAGCACTAATATTTACATTCTTACTATCAATTGAATGCCGTTTGATCTCCATCTAGACTTTATTTATAATTAGTAAGTGAAGACCCGATACAATTCCTTCTGGAGGAGAGGATCCATTCTTCAATGTCAGTCTAGATAGAGCAGTCTAGGAAGTAACCCCAGGCTTGAAAGGGAACCAATATTAATGACATATCAATCCCAAGCATGGCTGCTGGGAAGGCTTCTGTAAAAAAGATAAGCAAAGAGGAGAGCAATCTGAGAATCTGCCTGATAATACTTTTTATTTTTTGAACAATTTAAACAAGTACAGCTGCATACATTGCTGGGTTTTCCATTTTGTGTGGGACTATCCATTCAGACTTCTTGTTTGAAATATGTTAGCCTCTTCACAGCTAAAAAATATTAGAAAAGAGTGAAATTTAAGGCAGCTGTTTGTTCATACATTCACAGGGAGCACTGAGTATAGATTAGAAGTGTATAATTCTAAAAAATCCATATCTGGATCAATCTTGCACTATTCACATTTGCAAAAATACTTTTGACCTTCTAGGCAAATAGTAATTCTTTTAGATTTGTGAGAATATTTTTAGATGACAAAAAAATTGGTTGTACAAGTACAGGAAAAGCTAATTATTATGTTATCTGCAAAATTACATTCCACCATGAAGATAAAATATATGTTTTTCTGAAATCTTAGTAGCTTTCAGTATTGGGTTAAGTGATTTACATTCTATATTATTTTATACCCTTAAGGGAATTACTGTTATTTTCTCCTTTTGAGGAATTTGATGTTCAAATCAGTTATTTGGCCAATGTTTCAGTGCCAGTAACTCATAGCAGCTGTACTGTGAAACCAGGCAGTTTGCCACACCTGCCAGCTGTGGACCTGTGCTCCTAGTAATAATACCAGTTAGGCATTATGCGAAAGATTTTATAGTCACTTAATCTATTATTCATTAAAATCCTAGAAGCTAGTACTACTATCATCATTCCTCTTTTAAAGCTGAGAATAATATTAGGGAGGTTCAGGAACTGTCTCAATTTCTTGCAGTTTCCAGGACTAACTCATGGCTTCAAACTCAGGTTGTCTGACACCATGTGGACCCTAGTCACTTCACTACATTGATACTTAGTTATGCATTGAATTGTATCCCTATAGTTTTCTATACAATGTAATTTTATTTCTACAGAGAAAAATTCATCCATGTTTTGAAATTCAAGAAAAGCCTTCTCATGTTTCTTAATGATTTCATACTATGAGATATTTTTCCTATGTTAGATCAAATTTGGTAGCAATTTTCTTGGTGTATGTTAATGAAAATTTGATGTGAATTGCTTTATTTCTTGCATATATGACCATCATTTACATTAGTTCATTTTTTAAGTGATTGAATTTTTTAGATTAAAAATTAAATTTATATCAGAAAAATTCCAGAATGAGAAATTGGACACAAATTCCAGCAATTATGAAAATTATGCCTGATTGGAAGAGTTACATTTTATGTTACTTGCTAAAATTTTTTGAAAAGGATAAAGCGACCAATTTATCTGTCAGCTATCACTTTGATTAAAGGATATTAATCTCAAGTACTGTGTATTCCCTTATACTGTGAACTGTATCGGGGAAAAATGTGATTGCTATTCAGTTTTTAAAAATAACCTACCTCTTTATAGAAACAGCTGTATGAAATTATAGCTCATTCTAGATCAATAATGCTTTGGTTTTGGTTCACATATGTATCAAATAAAATAATAAAAAAATTTGTTACATGAAAAAAAAATCTATTATTCTAGGCACATTTCATAGCCCAAATCCCCTTCACCAAATTCAATGCTGTGTTTTATAGTGATTGACTCAGAGGAGAAAGATCTGTGACTTCTATCTTGCTGCATGACCTTGGAGAAAATTGGCTTAACTGTATGAAAGGATATTTCAGGCATTGACTCAGATTAAATAAATGTGCTAAATTTGATACAGGGAGTGGGAAACTTTTCTGAACACATGGAACCACTAATGAGCTTGGGAAGTAAACACGGTTAAGTAGGCATAAGTGGCCTTTTGTTACAATCATTCTGAATTGCTCCATTAGCATGAATAACATTTCAACCAACTTCACATTTATAGCTTTAGGATTGACCAAACCAAACCACAGCATTGTAAACCATTTCCAGGTGAGAGGGTTGTAGTGGGTTGAATTGTGTTTCCCCAAGAGGTCTCTTTAAAAATCTGAACTCCTGGTACCAGTGAATGCAACCTCATTTGGAAAAAGGGTCTTTGAAGATGTAAGGAAGTTAAGATGAGATCGTACTGGAGTAGGGTGGCCCATCAATCCAGTGTGACTGGTATCCTTAGAAGGAGAAGAAAAGAGATAGACTGAGACACACACAGGGAGAACACCATGTGACATCAGTGGTGGAGATTGGGAGGAGGCAGCTTCAAGCTGAAGAAAGCTAAGAATTGCCAGCCACTACCAGAAGCAAGGAATAGACAAGGAAGGACTCTATCCAGAGTCTGAGAGGGAACACAGACCTGCTGACACTTTGATTTCAGACTTCCAGCTTTTGAGAACTGTGAGAAAATAAATATCTGTGGTTTTAAGCTGTCCATTCTGTGATATTTTGTTACTGCAGCCCTACGAAAGGAATTCAGGAGTTGAGAATGGAGAGACAATGGAGAGAATGAAGAGTTGGCAGCAGTGGAAGTGCCCCCTGGGTTGACTCTCCTGTAGTCCCATATCTTTCCTCCTCTCTTATGTTGTTATCATACACATCAGACAACTGGGCTCTGTTTCCTCCCCCTTTATCACTTACAAATCTCTCTTGATCCTTATTTGCCTTGTCAGTGTGATGAGGATCTTAAACTCTTCTGAGTAATAATAATGACCAACATTTATGGGAGTGTAACCCCACATCAGAGTCAGGGCTCAGGGTTAAGATGCATTATTTCATTTACTGCCCACCAAAATCCATGAGAATTATATCGTTGTTATTATCCCTACTTCACAAATGAGCCAAGTAATCACATTTCTCTATGACTTTTTGCTTGTTCCTTCAGAGATTTGAACATGAGAGTCAAAACTAGAATATTGTTAGCCCTTATGCTTTCTTGATGGGAAAGATAGCAGATCCCTAACTTTACTTAATCTGGGCATAATGGAGGTGAAGTCTGTTGGAAAGGGTTGTTACATCAACATGGTATGTTCTTTTTGCCCATGTCACAGTTTCTTCATGTATAGAACATAGAATTTTTTAGAAAAATTCTTTCTTCATTATATTTCCCCCATTTTATTGGGGAAAATAATTTTCATACAATTCCCTTATTTTCTAGCTTGCTTGACAATTTCACTATCAGAGCTACTTAGGATATAACAGAGGAATTTAATGATACAGCTGCTATTTTTGATAGTCACTATGTGCTAGGCACAGCATTATGTACAGCAGACTATCAGATGCGTGGTATTATTACTGCACACTTAGCAGTCCAGGGCTTAAGAAAGTAACATGGTCCAAACTACTGGCCTTCAAATCCGTACCTCTTTTGTATCCAGAGCCAATTTTTGTATATTCTTGTTAGAGGAAGCCACTACTACACTGACATGCACTAATTTATCAGATTAATGATCAACTTGGAAGCTGGACATCTGGGCTTTAACAGGATATTGGCTAAGACAGGATAGCATGGGAAATCTGGAAACACCTGAAAAGTGGCATGCTGAATGCAAGTAGCTTAGATTTAAGGATGGGGAACAGCATGAGGACCTCAGGTTTGTCTGATTGGGGATATCAGGATGAATCTGGCTTCTTTCAGAATATTTTATCTAAAGCTCTTCTAGAGTTAAACTAATTTTCTTAATTACCATAATTAGGACCAAGCAAAAAGTAGATGTTTCCTACTTAACTTTTTGGTTGTTTATTTTCTCTGAGTCAAGAACATGATAACAAACTTTACGCTATTTCTAACATGGACCTTTTAGTAAATGGCAGGTTACTATAACAGAAAAGATGCTATATCTGAAACCAAAGTGCATAAGTCCATTTCATGCTCCATGCTATTTCCTTGCAAGCCATAGACACTATCACATGCCTGTAATACTGAACAGTCTTAGAAAATACAGCAAGCAGTAGTGTTGGAGTAGGTCTTAGAGGCAAAACTGATCTGACCAAGCAATGTATGTTGGTTAAGTGAAGTATGAAAGACAGTCTGTTCTATCTCAGCTGAGGATATTTGCCATAGAAAATGTTTGTTATGGCACAGTAAAGACACCGAAGCTACCGGTTTCTTACCACCCAAACTTGCCTTGGTTAAATTGGTCTCCTGTCCTCTAAACTCTAGAGAACTGTCAGTCTACTGAAGAACTGTTCAGTATAGTGAAGGAAACAGGAAGAGAGTTTGAGGAGCTTGGCCAGTTGATCGGAGGGATTTAATGGGGAAACACAAGTGGATGGTGAATAGACACTGGAAAATATGACTGTCTAATTTGGATTTTCCCAATATACCTATCCTGGTGAAGTAAAATACCTGTGTATCTGAAAGTAAGTGTGTCAGTTATTTTCGTCACAGCTCTGCTACAAATTGACATTATGACTGGGAAGTGGTGCTTTGTGGCCATAACTTTCTCTATGTGTCAAAGCTGTGGGATTTTATATGCCTTTAACTTCCTTCAAATTTTTTTTCTTCTTAAAAGACTGTAGGTTTCATATTGAGAATTTCTTTTATCAAATATTGATCAACCCTTGGGATGTTTGCCATGGCCTTGTCATGCTTGCCATCTTTGCCACCAAAGAATGTTTTTAGGGGTAGTATATGGGAACTTTGAAATGTGAATTACATCACAGTTTGTATCTGGAAATCAGTGTCTAATAGATAATGATGATAGTGACTACTGTCTAGTAAATATTTACTCTTGGGTAGATAAAATCACCAGATTCTCCACAGGAGAAGATTTTGCTCCCTTGAGACATTTGGCAATGTCTGGAGACATCACAACAGAAGGGAGGAGTGCTACTGGCATCTAGTGGGCAGAGGCCAGGGATGCTGCTAAATATCTTACATTGCACAGGACAGCCCCCACAATAAAGAATTATGTGGTCCACAAGGCCAGTAGTAGCAAGGTAGAGAAACCTTACTTTACAGCTTCTCTCCTATTTAGTAAATATGCATGCTGATCATAGAGGATGTTTTGCTCATCTTGTAGCTGAGGTTCAAAAGGGTTAAGTAAATTCTTGAATATCAAGCCATTCACCTGAAGTGGAGCCAGCACTCCATTCCAGTCTGTAAAGCCAATTGAGGGATGGTCCCCAAGCACAAACCTTTTCTGTGTTGCTGCTTTGGGAAGTTTCCTTCATCCTCATTTCTTCATTTTTAAGATAAGAAGATCTTCTGTTCTTGACCAGAAGTTTGTAGTAGTATATTTGGGTGGGTCTTTTCTCCCAAAAGACGGGTTTGGAGATTTTCAAAAAGTTGAGGTATTATGCTTAAATGTAATATTTTTGGCAAAAATCTGTAGTCATAAGCAGTGTGGGTGAAATACAAAATGTATATTTAGACTTTAGTGTTGCTCATACATATGCATTGTTTTTAGATTAAGAATGAGAGCTTTTAGTTTTTGCTTCTCTTTGTATCTTTCAAAAGCAATTTGATTTGCTCTTCTCTTGGGCATGATGGTGATTTGTGGAGCTTGTTGGTTGTTCAGAAATCGAAAACTCTTTGTGGGTTCTTAAGGATGAGAGTTTATTTCCATACTGGCAGTCAGGTGGATTTTGGGTTTTGGACTTTAAAGCATAACAGAAGACATAGAGATAAGAGAAAGGCCAAGTTGTGTTTTAGAGAAAGAAGGGTGGAGAGCCTCATGAGAAAACTGTGTTTTACTTACATTTCTGGTCACTGATAAGCCTCAATTCTGGGATAAATCCTGACAGATAAGTAAGGTTATGGGAATGTAAGAGGTAGGAAAAAGTTAATGTAAATTATTTTATTTGAAAACTTAAATTTTATGAGTGGGAAGTGTGTTTTAGGGTAATTGGCAAGACTACCTCTTCTAGAATATTAAATTTTTGCCAAAGCTGCCTTTTGAATAGTGTATTTTGGGACTTGCACATTGAAAAATATAGGCAGTTGCCTTGCATAGGGCTGTATTGGCCTGCAGAGTTTTACACTTGCTCAGGGAGTTGGCTTTTATTCTGGAGACTTGTGACAGCAGCTGTAGCTACTTTGTGTGATAATCAGCACACAGAGCAAAGGCACTTCAGTAGTTTACTGGGTGTTCATTCTGTCAATCAGTAAGTTTAATAAAGAGAGAAAAGACAGGACATATAGATAATACAGCCAAGGTAAGGTAAGTGCCATAAATATGCAAAAAAAAAAAAAAAAACCATTGAAATTTTCTATAAAGGAGTGGAAAACAGCTTTTAATCAACGTTCAATAATTGAACCTTTTAAGGGAGCAGTACACAGAGATGTGCTCAGTGTGGCAGTCAAGTTAACCAAAAGAATGAATTCCAGCTTTTCAACGTTAATTTCAAAGCATCAAGAACACTGAGGCCTAACTGTTACTGTCTTATAATACACCAATTACAGCCTTACTGTCTTATAATAACTATATTCTTTTTACAGGTATTAATAATGATTGTAATTTATTTTTAAGTTAAAAAAAGATTATTGTATTATTGAGAGTAGGATTAGACACTCTGAAACTCTTTAACAGTTTACAAAGAAGAAATGAAAAGATCTTGAGGAAAAGGTGAACTTTTTTTCTGTGTCATATCCAACCTTGATTTAAATTGGAATTGTTATTTTGTGTTTCTTTTTCAACCTTTATGAAATAAAGGCATTCTTGTATTTCTTCAACATGCCAGTTCCCCAGAAACCAACTTCAAGATCCATAGTATCAGCAGAATTTAAGTACAAGTAACAGTAATCACAGTATTGAAAAGCCCTCCATAGCATTCACTCACAATATTTTATTTAAGGTCAGGAGAGCTAAGTTAATTCATTTTCATGAGCAGTTGAAAAATTGTGATGGAATTGACTTTCTTTAGAGACCATATGCATATTTACCAGTTGAATAAACTCTGGTTGTCAGTTATGTGTGTGGGTGGGTAAGAATTTGGATATGTTATATGAGGGCAGTATTCTTGTAGGGGAAGAAGAAGATGGAAAGTAATGAAACTGAGACAGTGAGTGCTTACTGGGTTTCAGACACAGCACTGGGAGATACTTTGGTATGTAATTGTCACAATGTCTCTGGGACCTAGATGGTATTATTTTCATTTTATAGCTGAAGAAAAGCCAAAAATAACTAGAGAGTATTTTTCCTACTATATCCTAATCTAAGTCAAGAAATGGAGATTTTTTTTGATGTGTGTGTTTAGTGGGGCAAGTTTTAGTTGTTGGTTGGCCTGAACACAGAATTCCAAGGATTTGGATCTACCTTTTAAAATTTTTGTTTTATTATTATTATTTTTGAGAGGGAGTCTTGTTCTGTCACCCAGGCTTCAGTGCAGTGGCGTGATCTCAGCTCACTGCAACCTCCACCTCCCAAGTTCAAGCGATTCTCCTGCCTCAGCCTCCTGAGTATCTGGGATTATAGGCGGGTGCCACCACACCTAGCTAATTTTTGTATCTTTAATAGAGATGGGCTTTCACAGTGTTGGCCAGTCTAGTCTTGAACTCCTGGCCTCAAGTGATCTTCTTGCCTCAGCTTCCCAAAGTGCTGGGATTACAGTCATAAACCACTATGCCCAGCCTGGATCTATCATTACATACAAAGATTTCTGTTAGTTAGGGGTTTTTTCTTTATTTGAGAAGAAAGCTTTCATATACTTACTCAAATTACTGCCTTAAATATTTCCCAATGGCCCTAAAGAGACATTGGTTGCAGTGACAAGTTTTGGCACAATGGGTGGTTATTTCCTAATAAATAGCCCAATACCTATTTAATTTGTAAAGTAATTCCCTCCTCCAACAGAAAATTACTTTAAAATGAAAGCTGGTAGGCTATCGTAGTTCTAATTTTGCATTGCAAGTTGGTACTGCAAGAGGTCACAACCCCCTTTTATTCAGAGCTATTTTATCTGAAATGGCAAAGTAACATTTATCAGCTTAAAAGCCAGAACTCCAAATGTGATTTTTTTGCAGCTGATAACTCAGTTTCATGCCTAAGTATTTTAATTATAAATAAATATGTAACCCCCTGATTTAAAACAGGTTGCATTCAAAAGTTCATTTTGAACAGAGTCGTATGAAGTTTGAAACATTTTTCCATAGAAACAATGTTAGGTTTCCAGGCCAACCCACAAAAGCCTATTTAAACCATATTGTACAATTTCTGCTCTAAAATCATCACGGGGCCCACACAACATATATAATAATATTTCTATTGGGAAAATGCATTTGGAGTTTAGCTTGGAATAGACTAGAGTTTCACTGGAGTAGAACTGGGCATTTTAAGGTCCTCCTGCCATTTTGGCAATGAGGATCAGCATTTTTTCCCTAAGATGTGTTTTTGGTTCCCCTGACCTGGGGTAAAGCAGGGTGAAGGCTAGAGCAGGGAACATGGTGTTTTCCAAGGGTGAATTCACGATTCAACATGCTTTTGGCTGCAAGAAAGACACGATTGAATTTGAATACTAGAGTTAATTCTCTCACATAGTAAGTCTAAAACAGGCAGTTCAAGCAATGGTTAATTTAATATATCATTGAAGTCAGGGTTCCAGAAACCTTTATAACCTTATAGTTGGAAGATGTCCACCAAATATGTAAGAATCTTGTCTATACATAACAACCTCCTAAAAGAGAAAGAATGGGTGGGGGTGCTCTCTTACTTTTATTAAATAGGAAACTATTTCCCAGAGGCCCCCCTTCAGCAGGTTTCCCTTTACATTACCATTGGCCAGAACCCTGACTCACAGCCTGCCCCAGACTAATGACTGGCCACCAAGAATCAGATTGTTAAAAGTGGCTTAGAGTCTAAGTTGTAGTTGAATTATAGTTCACCTTTGGGGGACAGGCAGGTGGCCACCTTCTCTCATCGCTTTGCCAAGCTCATTTGGAGATTTGTAGACAAAGAAGAAGGTGAAATATCTGTTGGGTGAATGTTATCTATGTCTTTCATGGTTTGCCTCCATACAGCGATGGCCTAGGGCAAGGGCAAGGACAGAAAAATATGAGTTTTTATTTTAGCTTTCCAACTAGCTTTGTGCTCTTGAAAAGGTCATGTGCTTTTCTTCTGCAGACTCCAGTTTCTATAAAATAAGGAGGTAGGATAGATGGGTTTATTCCTCCCTCAGTCTGTTCATTCAACAAATGTTTATGGAGCACTTCCTTTGTTACAAGCAGTATTTTAGGCACAGAGGTTACAATAGTGAACCTTCTAAAGTTCTTCCCAGATATCTTATGTTTTTATGTGATTCCATGTGAGAAGCTGTGGTCCTGGTAAAGCTATGGGGATTGGGGTAGGGATGGTGTGCACCAATGAGGCCTTCTTATAGTGTCAATTCTAGGGAAGTTTTTGAACTTCGTGGGTTTCATTTCACTTTATTTATTTATGAATCCAAGAGATTAATCTGGTTCATCCCGTTTGCCTTGCCTCCAGCTGCTATTACTGACAGGGTTTCTGCTTTCCATATTGCCCATTCTTGAGCAACATGCAACCTCACTGTAGTTTTCTTACACTTCTGCTTCTAATCCCAAAAGGAACAGATGACTGATGTTTTCTCAGTTTTTCATTCTTTCTTTCTTTTAATATTGTTAGCAACAGAGGAAATAGATGGCAGTTGTTGTCGGGGGAAGCTTCTCTGCCCTTTACACTTTTTTCCTCCAAGCACTGTAGAGAAAGATACAAGAGCGTTAAAGCAGTAAGGGTGTGTTCTTGAATTTGGAATACTGAGGTATTATCTTCTTTTATTTTTGAGAAATAGCCAGATTTGGTGAGGAGAAAGGAGAAAAGTGTATTGGAGGAAGTTGACTGGCAACTGAGAACGGCTGTAGGAGTCCTGGGGAATGAGGGTACTTGCCCCCATCTTCTACCCTTTGTCTCAGCCATATCAATTCCTGCCACCCAGGACACTGCCTAGGATGGGCTGCAGTGCAGGTGAGGATCAAGGTCTGGAGAAGAGATGGGGCTGTGAAGGCAACATCAGATGTTTCGGGGCTGTGAGGGGAGATGACAGAGAAATCCTCTGTTGAGGGGCTGAGTTACTAGGCCTTTCCTGAATGTTTTTCAAAGGAATATATATGTGTGTCTGTGTGTTAAATGGAGCAACAAGATGAGGACTGGCTCATGATATATATGATTTGCTTCTTAAGTGATGATAAAATAAATTCTATAGAAATATGGTGATTTTAATGACAACACTTTGGAAACCTTTTGGGACATGTAGACAGGGATTACAATCTGTTATCTGTCTATTTATCTGTCTATTTCAGGGGTCGGCATACCATTCATATTTACTATCAGCAAGATAATAAATATTTTAGGCTTTGTGGGCCATATGGTCTGTGCTACAAGTACTCTGCCCTTGTAGCAGAAAAGCAGCCATGCACAATAGCTCAGCAAATTGGCCGTGTTCCATTAACACTTTAGCTATGGACAACTTCCTTGTGTTTGCTTCAGTTTCATATAATTTTCATGTGTCATAAAATATTTTTCTGTTGAGTTTTTAAAAAACTATTTAAAAATGTGAAAACATTCATAGTTTGTGAGTAGTGCCAAAACAGGCCTACAGGCTGTAGTTTGTCAACCCTGGATCTATCTGGTTATCATCTGTTTATTTGTTGATCTATCTACCTGTATGATTTCTGTCTTCTTTCTTTCACCTAGGAGCAGAAATCTGGATCCATTACATTTTGTGCAAGGAATTCTTTTCTACTCATATAGTCATCTACTCAAAACACTTATACAAGACATAGAAAATAACTGATTTATTGGATTTCTAGTATTGATTCACTTGTGTCCTGTGTTTGAACTTGTACCAGCTTTATGTATTATCATTATCATTTTAAAATACTACGTTTAACATTCTTATAACCAATTTAGAATAATTATGTTGTAAAATATCCTTAAGGAAGTACATTATATCTCATAAAAAATTATGTTGAGTCTTGTTAAGACTTGAAAACCCCAGGTGAATGACAGCGTTGGGTCAGCTTTTATATTCTGAATAGGGCACTTGTTTTTTCTGAGTCAGATAGGCAAGACTTGGATAGCTGTATATTACTGTTTATGAGCCTTATCCTTTCCTGCAAATCAAGTGTTTATTCCACTCCTGAACTTAATTAGCAGCTAAGAGCTTTGTGCTTTGTATTTTAAGGAAGCATGTGATTTGTTCATTAGTTCAAAAGCAGATTAATTATTATATCTTTAGTCACCATCTGTAAACACATCTATATTGGTGAGCTCTCTCCTGCTGAGTTACCTTGAAATGCCCTGTGCTGTTTTATTAGCTTTCAATTCTGTGTTTATTACAGTTGGCTGGAGATTTTTCAATTTACTTTATTGGCCACAGAAAGTCCAATGCTTCTGTGGAAACTACCAATTTCTGAGATTGAGGGGTGTACTAGTGTTAGCTATCAATTTGCTCTAGACATTTTCCCCAAATCAAATTGTGTTCCTGTTTGGATTAAAGATAGTAGTTTGATTATAAACTAAGGTTTTAACACCCTGTAAATTGTCTGTATTCAAGGAAGAGCAATTGGGATTAAAAATATTAATCTGCATGAAAAAGTTTATAATCCAAGTTAGCTCTGAACAAAACTGTGAAGTACATGAGGGCAAGAGGATAAATGAATAGTTATTGGTGCATGGGCATTTAATATTAACTAATTTTGGTTTTGCAGCAATGCTGTTAGGCTCCAAGAGACTCTCAGAGAATTTAAAGAACTTGCATAAAATCACTGATAGAGCAAGGCTATGAATCAATATTAGTGTCACTTGTGAGTTGTATTTCTCTTCACCAGTGTCTAGATTGTCAGAAAAAATACAGGACACCTAATAATATTTGAATTTTATATTATCAACAAATACTTTTTAGCATAAGTATGTCCCAAATGTTGCTGTCTTAAATATTTTGTGGGGCATACATATATTACCAAATTATTTGTGCTTACCTGAAATGTATACTTAAGTGGGCATCATATTTTGTTATTATTAATTGTGTAATTTGGATACCTTGGTAGTGTCCCTTCCTCCTGTCTCCTTCTATAGGCATTTAGTCTGTCCAGGAACCCCCTTACCTGCTTTCCCTACTCCACCTGTGCTGCTGGCTTTGGCTTATGAACCCCATTCTTTGCTTCTTTAAAGTTTACCTGCTCAGGACCATTAACTGAGGACCTCATTCTCTCTGATTTTCAGTGTCCAGTGACTATTCTAATAAAGTGATAGAATTAGCCTGTTTATAGAGCTAATGTCTTCAGCCATTATATTTTTCAGATTATGTATTTACTTAACAACCATGCTTTAATGCAGGGTAACTCCAGGGGCCAAAACTTTAATGCAGGGTAACTCCAGATGGCCAGACGTGGTGGCTCACACCTGTAATCCCAGCACTTTGGGAGGCTAAGGCAGGCGGATCACGAGATCAGGAGTTCGAGACCAGCCTGACCAACAGGGAGAAACCCTGTCTCTACTAAAAGTACAAAAATTAGCTGGGTGTGGTGGTGCGTGCCTGTAATCCCAGCTACTCAAGAGGCTGAGGCAGGAGGCGGAGGCTGCAGTGAGCCGAGATCACATCATTGTACTCCAGCCTGGGCAACAAAATGAGACTCCATCTCAAGGGAAAAAAAAAAAAGAATTAGTAGATGATTGAGGTCTGTGTTTTTACTTAGTAAAAGGTAACACTTTATAATACATTTTTTTTTTCTTGAGTAACAGGATTACAGAGGGAAAGGTTAGGGTTCTCAGAATCTAACCGTTTAGCTATGTACCAATGTAGTAGCAGACCAGATGCTTCTCAGTGAAGCTGATCCAAGCTAGCACCTTATGTTCTTTGCCCAAACTCTAGGAAACTTGTATCTTTACCAAAAAAATCTCAGAGACTGGCATGGAAACCACTGGGTAAATGAGGAGGATTGTTTTGTTATCTAGTTACATTAAGGTCTGGGGCCTCAAACGCTTTTCAGACCACTAAGCAGACAGAGTATGCTAACAGCACACTGTAGACGAATGTGACTCCTTTCATCTCTCTACATCTTGGCTTTCTTGTCTGTAAAATCAAGCAGGGGTGGGATTGAATGATAGCTGAGGTCTTTATTAGTTTGCTACTGGCTTCAACAGAGTTGGGAAGCCTCAAGCCACATGAAACTTTCTGAGAACTGCTTCTCAGGACACCTTAGGGTAGCTGAATGATTATGAAAACTGTCTCAACTATGTGCATATCCCTTGGAATAGAAGAAGTGGATCTGGAAGGCTATTCTCCAACGTGTTTGCAGTCAGCCATGCACTTAGATTTGACTATAGACAAGGCAGGGAGTATTAAAAAAATTGAATGGCGTATTCTTTCCTAGCCCTTTTTGCTTTTGCTTCTTGTATATTAAACAAAAAGATAGCTTTCTGAATAGGGATTCAAATCCCGTGACCTACTCTTACGTACTATTTGTATGGTTATTGAAGAAGTCACTGAATACATTTCATTATATCTAAACTGTAAGTATAAACCTTATTGAACTCTTAGGATTTTGTTAACACTGAAATTCTACTGGAAAACAGTTTTTAAACTGATACCATACACATTATTTTTTTGTTTAGTATACAAGAATCAAATATCGCTTCTTAATGGAAAGATAGCTTCTTAATGGGTCTTTGTGCCATGTCTATTTATTACTTATAATTAATACAGCTGAATCCTGATTTTCTTTCCTTTTCCTTCTCTTCCTTCCCTCTTTTCCTGTCTGCCTCTTTTTCTTCCTCTCTCTCTCCTTGCTATATTTTTTTCCTTTTCTTCCTTCCTTACCACTCTAACAGGCTGAGAACAGGACTTTTAGGAGCTAGTCTTCCAGAAATGATGTAGTTACATTGCCTTCTCTGGATTTCCAGAGTTCATTTCTTCTCATGTGCTTTTTAGAAAAACAGAAAACATAACACAAGCCCCTAATCCTTTCAAGTATATTAAAGAGAACAGTGCTGTAATTGAAGCAAGGAGACTGGGATTCAAATCCCGTGTCCTACTCTTACATACTATTTGTATGGTTATTGAAGAAGTTACTGAATACATTTCATTATATCTAAAATGTGAGTATAATCCTTATTGAACTCTTAGGATTTTGTTAACATTGAAATTCTACTGGAAAACAGTTTGTAAACTGATAGACCATACAAATTATTTTTTCATGTGCCTAAGTAGATTTGTTTTCTTTCTTCTCTTCGTAATTCCAGAGTTGTTATAATGTGTCTTTCTCTCATGCTAGACTCTAAATTCATTGAGAGAAGGACCTTGTTTTATTCGCCTTTTAAGTTCTAGTTAATAAGCCTATAGAGCTTATAAAATGAGTCAGCATTTAGTAGGGTCTTATGTGTCTGAAGGCATGCACATATAAATTTAACTAATTTTTATTTGACTTATGATTCTATCCAGTTTTTAATATGATATTAAAATCCGAGGAAACCAGAATATTTAACTTTGTTATTATAGTTGATTAAATACTATCTTTTGCATATTCAATTATCTGTAACTTGTGCAGTCTTGTAAGGTATTGGTTGTGATATTCATTCTTAATCCATTCATCTATCCAACCAATATTTATTTTCTGAATTAACTGTCCACTGAATTGTGCTAGGCACAAAACAGACATAAACTCTGACATCATGAAGCTTATAGTTAATGGAGGAGAAGGCAATAAAATAAGTAAACACAAATGAATATGTAATGGCAAAGTGATATGTTAAGGAGAACATCCCTTTTCAAGTGAATGACAATAACAGTGTCACCCACTCTAGATTGGATATATTTAAATTCTTTGAGGAAGTGGCGTTTAAGCTAAGAGAGATCTATTCTTGAGGATGATTAGTTCTTGACTAGATAAAACCAAACCAAACCAAAACAACACAACTGATAAAGAGTGGGTCAGACATATATTACATGGTACCTACAGAGGAGTATCCCTTATCCAAAATTACTGGAAGCAAAAGCCTTTGAATATTTTCAGTTGAACAGCCCTAATTTAAAATTTAGCCCTAATTTGAATATTACCAGTTGAACAGCCCTAATTTGAAATCCAGAATCCACAATCCAAAATGCTTCAATGAGCATTTCCTTTGAGCATCATGTTGGTGCTCAAAATGTTTTGGATTTTGGAGCATTTTGGATTTCAGATTTTCATATTAGTGATGCTCAACCTGTGTAAAGGCCCTGAGGTAAGAAGGAGCCCTGTGGACTCAAATAATTGAAAGGTAAGCCTGAGATTAGTGGCATGAGGGATGGTGATGCTGTTCATAGTGCCCAATTCCCCAAATGTTTTATTCCCTTACTAAATTACTTCGTTGTAGTTGCTTTTCTTGGTGTTTCATTTTTCAACATCCTCATATGCCTGTTTTCTTGGTAACAGGTTTATTGAGATACAATTTACATACCGTACAGTTCATCCATTTAAAGCATACAATTCAGTAGTCGTTAGTAGCTTCACAGAGTTGTGTACCCGTTACTACAATTTTAGAACAATTTCATCACTATTCCCTTTAGCTGTCACCTCTGAATCCCTCCATCCCTGATGCCCTACGAAACCACTAATGTACTTTTTCTCCATTTATCTACTTTGGACATTTCACATACATGGAATTATATAATTGATGATCTTTTGTGTCATGCCTCTTTTAAAAATTTTCTGTTGCATATTCATCTGCTTCCCATTTTTGCTCCCAAGTCACTGCATTTATGGACTTTTTCTTGCGTTCAGTGTGCCACTTTGTTCTAGTGATGTTATTTCTCTTTTTGTTCCCCTACACCATTAGCAATGTCCAGACTTTGAAGAGTTCTCATGTTCCTAAATGAAGTCATAAAATTTCTATTAATGAAAAGTTGTCCTTCTAATTTCTTATTATTGTCCACTGTTTAGAAATATTTATAAATCACCAATTGATAATTTTTCTGTTACTCAAATTTACGCTCTTTCACTTAAAAGAATTAGGAATACAAATGAGACTTTGTACTAGAATAGGCAAATTGCACAAAGCTTCCATTCACCTCTTGGACAGCATACATTCTGACATTTTAGATGGTGTGTGTAAAAAACAAATACCCAAATCTTTTTTTTAAAAGGTGAACTCTCTGCCTTAAAAATAGAACAGTGATAATTCAGGGCTCAATATTTGTTAGTATGAACTTAACAAATATTGATTGATAACTAATAGCACAATATGGTTGCTGAGTAGATATCTGCAGTCTGCTGAAAATCAAAATGCTATGGCTAAAGAATTAGTTTAGTAGCACTAATCAGAATTCCTTGGCTTCTTGGGAAATTAGAAGGTTGCTTCTTTCCTACCAAAGAAAAGGAATTAAGAAGTATTAATAATCTTCATTTGTTTTTGACTAGACAACTTGTGGGATGGAGTAGGGGGTAAAGTGTATATATACTATTAAACCATCTCCTGAAATAAATTGTAGAGAGCATTTTTCGAAAACAGAAAAGGAAGAATCAGTGTGTTTCCTGAGCCAAAGCTTCAGTTATTGTCACTACTCCCTTTTCAGCAAAGGACACAAATTCTTATGTTATGAACAAGAGAGGAGGGTGAAGGTGAGCTCTGCCACTGTGGGGCAGTGAGAGCCTCAGTGCTAGCAAAGGGCTTTAGACCTATACCTCCTCAGAGAGAGGCAGACCTAGTCAGGCAGTCATGTTCACTCATCTTTGGTCTTTGCACTTTGAGCAATACAAAATTTAAGAATTATGGTTGGAATGACAGATAATTGGAGTCAGAATTTAAGACACCTTCTTCCCCAATATGTTTTAGGCAAAGAGGAGGCTGACGTCAAGTATTTAAGAGCTATTTTAGCTAATGGCAACAGATAGATTATGGAGAATCACTGCTTGTTCTTTGGGCCAGGTGGTAATTACAGACTTAGAGATATAAGAGTTGAATGTGTTCCATTCTCTAACACCTTCACACGCCTCTTTAAAAAATTCTCTATTTCATGTTCATTTACTTGCCTCCCTTTGCTCCCAAGTCACAGCAATTAAAGGCTTTTTCAGTGTGCCAGTGTGCCCCAGTGATGTTATTTCTCTTTTCTTCAGACAATAGTTTCCAAAATCCAGGATGATCTCCAAATTACTAACTACAGAAGTCAAATGGAACTACATTCAAGGTGTTTACAAACTCTCATAAGATTGTAATAATATGAAGAATAATAGGTAAAATATTTTGTAATATCTGAATATATTCAAAAGCTGTGATTGAAGTTTTTATTTTTTTCTTTTTGTTTTTGTTTGTTTCTTTTTGTTTTTTGTTTGTTTGTTTGTTTTTAAGGTACAGGGTCTTTGTCTCACTGTGTTGCCCAAGTTAAGTGCAGTAACATAATCATAGCTTATTGCAGTCTTGATCTTCTGGGCTTAAGATCAGAAGTCTTATGATTGCATAAGCTATCTTCCGGCCTTAGCCTCCTGAGTAGCTGAAACGACAGACACATGCTACCACACCTGGTTTGACTGAAGTTTTTAGCCTCCTTTTTGTGAGATCCAAAAACATTACTTACTGCATTAAGTGGAAGAAATTAACAATTTTCAAAAAAGACAGCATGTTCCTTCAAGTAATGTTATTCAGAAAATGGCCTACAATCATTAAAAGACGTTGGCTGAGTTCTTTGGACCTGTGAGGCCTTAGTTTTATTATCAGTAAAATAAAGAGCTAGGCCTAGATTGGTTTTTAGAAAGGTGACTGGTGCAGGGCCTTTTCAAATGATATTGTTTCTTTATATTAGAATCCCAATGTACCCTGCCCCCCTTCCTTAAAAACATGACTTTATTTTTTTATTTGATTTTACTTTTGTATAGCACCCTAAGGTTAACAGTCTTTTAAAATAACTCTCAGAATTAAATCAACTGGCTGTGAACTTTGGGCCCTGGCCTAACTGAGTTCTCTGGTCTCTAATGTAGCTGAAACTGCTCACCATGGAAACGGCTGATAGCAGTGGTCTGTTTGTCAAAGAAAGCAAATCTTGATTCAGACTTCTCCCCACCCTCAGCTCACCATCCTTAGCTTCTGTCACAAATTGCATTGGAAATTACTTTGTAAAATACATTGGAAAAACAAAAAAACACAGAAATATGAACTCTGGTTCAAAACAGATGAAATTCCACAAAAATTGCCCATGGCATATCAGGAAAATACAGGATTAATCACAAAAAAATAATTATAGTCTTTGGACATAACAGAATCTCATAATATATTTAGAGCTGTTCATTCCTCTTATCACCCTCTTACAAAAAAAAAAAAATCCACTGAGCTTTTAGTTAAGCAGTGGTGATATTCTAGATGACATGTGAGAAGACTTGTCAAATATCCATGACTTGAAACTAAAAACAGCATGACTTCTTGTCATTTTAGGGAGACTTAGGAGCTAAGTCTGGTAGCTTTGGCATCAGCTTATTTTTAGCAGTGTGTGATGTCTGTTTTTTCTGGTTATTATCCCTGGGCTCAATTTTGCAATTATAGGATGTACATGTTATTCAGCAGATATGAATGTTTTCACTTAGCAAACTGTGTACATGAACACCTTTTTAAATGACTTAATGGGCTCGAGTTTTGATGGTTGTTTTGCATTTAAAATGGCACTTGAGACAGATAACTAAAAGCATAAAATGGAAAAAGTGATTATTGTAGAAAAATGGGACAGCAACATGTTTCTGTAAATGCTTTCGTGTCGCTTACTCAGAGAAACACCATTTGACTATTGGAAGTTGCTATGGGAAGCATGCAACATTTCCATGGCGTTACATTTTACTTTCTTATTTGCTTGCTTGCAGTTATTCTTTAAAAATATCTATATCTATATATCTGTGTGTGAATGCGCAAACACACACATCTCTAGCCTTTCTTTCATCCAACTATTTTTTTTTTAATGTTTCTGAGCGCCATTTCTTAGGCAGGGCCAACACAGTAAAACTTAGCTTTGATTATAGTGTTCACTCTCCTGGAATTGGTCCATTACAACCATTGTGTGAATAACCTTGTAGAAGTTTCCTGTAAATGTGCTGGTTCCTTGGCACCATAGTGTTCTCAGCGTTCATACTGTGGGATTGCTTTAAGGTTCAACTCTCCTGAGCAAGAGCCTTGGTATTTCAGAGACTAAATTATCTTGTGGCTGAGTAATGCCAAGTAGACCTGCTTTAATTCTGCTGGATAGCATATTATTTTTTATTAATGTCATGGTATAAATTAATTAAGTATTACTAAAGGACTGTTAGGAAAAGAAATGAGCTTTTGGGTGACCATATAAATTCCTCCATAACTCTGATAGATCAAGACCAATGGAGCTAGTGGTTAATTTCCACCATTAGCTGTACTTATACATGCCATTATCAAAATTCATGGATTGAATATACCTAGTTTAGAAATTCTCATGCATGACTCTATTAAAGCAGTAGAAACTGCATATGAATTTTTAAAGGCAGAAATTAGTTACAAGGACTGCATAAAAGGAAAGAAGAGGATCAGTTGTAAGTTCCTCAGCATAGTGAACAACATTATTGCTCATTTGTAAGCACTAGGTGTGATTCTAAATCAGGTTTCTGTTTCTAGTTCTCACCCTCATCTCCATGCCCGTTCTTACCCTCACCCAAATAATATTTAACTGAGACCAAAATATTCTTTTCTCTTTATTTGCTACATTAGGGATTTCAGAGGGAATTCTTTTCATCCAGGAAAAAAGAGAATCAGGCCAGTTTTGAGGAACTAAAAATAAAGCTATGCAAAATTGTTTTCAAAGTGGAATTCATTGGCATTTGTTTTTATGCATGACAATCCCTTAGAATATAGCATTGAATCAAACTATGATTCTGACTTCAATGGTTTTTGTAGTCTGTTTAAGAATATTGACTATAGATTTTCTTATATGATTTATATCTAAACAGATTTAATTTAAATCACTGTAGCATAATAGTAATGGTAGTGATAAATTGAGTTCATCATATGTGACAGACTATGCTAAATTACATTACATCTATTTTCTCCTTAAGGTCTCACAACTACCTTTTCTAGTGGATAGTATTTGCCCCATTTAAAATGTAACGAGGTGGGAAATGTCTTACTATTTTGACAAAAATACAAAACCCTCTTAGAATTGTGTTTGTTTGCAAAAATTTCTTTGTAAGGATTCTGGGGAGAACATGAACCCTGATTTATTAATGCCTGTGTGCCTGGCTCTCCCTCTCTCCTTGCAAGGACATCTTCTGCTGATGCCAAGACATCAGAGTGAGATCTAGATTGCAAATAGTGTAAGAAAGATTTAGAACTCATGGGTTTACCTGAGATGGAGGGAGTGTGGAATAGAGATGAGAGGGGGGAAAAGAAGTGGAGCCAAATAGCAAGATGGTGGGAAGCTTTGTGCGTGGGGGGGGGGGGGGAGAGAGAGAGAGAGAGAGAGAGAGAGGTGTGTGTGTGTGTATGTGTGCACATCCGCATTTGGTTTTTTGGGTGTTTGCTCAAGTGGATTCAGTGCTGGAGAGAGCCCAAGAAGCAGAGTGGAACAGGCTGCAACCTTTCTAGGAACTCCTAACAAAAGAGGTACTATTACTTTGGATTGGACTTGTACCAGCCAACAAAATTAGGGGTTCAAGTCTATTTCATTAAGAATGTAGGTTGGCAGGAAAATACCAGGGACATCTTTCACCTCACACTTTAAGAAATTGAGAATAAATGCTCTCCTGAAATCATTAAATTAATCAGGGGCAAGGATGGAAAGCAAAGCCAAGTCACTCAATTCAGAGTACTTGACTCTCTTTATTATACTTTTCTGGCACTCTAGAATGATTCTAGCATGAGACATTGTAGAATCTCAACAAATAAATGTTGTTATTATGTCTATGCTTACTAGCAGTTCTAGTAATCTTCCATTTCTAAACTTGGTAACCAGATGTGTTAAATTTTCTTTTAAATAATTCATTTTAGATAGTGGGAAGTCTGCTTAAGAATATTAAATATTTAATTTTATTAGCTATCATCATCATATCATTATAATATGGACTTCTCTTTTTTTGCGACAGGGTCTTGCTCTGTTGCCCAGACTGCAGCACAGTGGCACAATCTTGGCTCACTGCAGCCTCGACCTTCCAGGCTCAAGCTATCTTCCTACCTCATCCTTTGAAGTACCTGATACTACAGGCATGTGTCACCATGCCTAAGTTTTGTATTTTTTTTGGAGAGTTGGGCTTTTGCCATGTTGCCCAGGTTGGTCTGGAACTCTTGAGCTTGAGCGATCCTCCTGTCTTGGCCTCTCTAAGTGCTGGGTTTACAGATGTGAGCCACTATGCCTGGTCCTGGACTTCTTATAACACTTTATTTTGTCCTGTGGCACCAAGTAATTATGATGCTTTACTTATAATCTATACATGCTATGTTTTGCTATTCCTTTTTTTCATGAGAGTCAGGGAAAAGTAAATTGGCAAGTTTTACAAACTGTTTTGTAATATGTTGAACTGTATGAGACACTTCTAGTAGGCTGAATAATGGCACGCCACAAAATATCCACCTTCTAATCCTTGGAATCTGTGAATGTTACCTCACATGGCCAAAAAGGATTTTGCAATTATGGTTATGTGGGGGAGATAACTCTGATTATTCTGTATTATCCAGGTGGTCCCTAAATGCAGTCACATTTATCTTATAAAGTGAAAGACAGAGGGGTGTTGAATACATACAGAAGAGAAGAAGGCAATGCAATCATGAAGACAAAGATGGGAGTAATACAGCCTCCAGAAGTTAGAAGCTTTAAGGAATGGATTATCTCTTAGAGCCTCTGGGGGAGAGCAGCCCCGCTGACACCTTGATTTTGTCCCAGTAAAACTGATGTCAGATTTCTGTCCTCCAGAACTGTGAGAACATACATTCTATTGTTCTACAGCACCAAGTTTGTGGTCACTTATTATGGCAGTCACAAGAAACAAATACGACACTGCAGAGAAGTGTAAGCCCACAACCAACCTCAGTCCATGAAGAAAGGCATGGCTAGATGAGGGGGTTTTCCCCCAAAGCCAGGGTACTCATTACTCAAGTAAAATTCATATTGTCCCAAAATGAAATCTGCAAACATCCCGGGGCCTTTCTACCTGGGAAAGGAGCCTCTGATGAGAAAACAGTGACAGCATATTAATCTACTGTTTGGGGGTTTCTTGGCAACAGGGATATGGCCTCCATCCCATGGAAGATAGAACTGGCAAAAGAAGAAATTCTGGATTTTCTTTCATTTTTTAAAGATTGAAACATCTGCATAAAAGTTATTTTACAGGGTTTTGTCTTTGAGCCGTCCAAAATAAGAAAAAAAAATACTATCTTCCACAAAACTTTAAAAAAGTCACTCTTTGACTAAATACAGATTTTATTCCATCTCTTAATTTTACTTCAAATAAGCAAAATTAGGAAACTGTATCAATACTTTGTATTAGGTAGGAAAACTTGTTAAACATTATGCTTAGGCTATTGATTAGTTAATATTGTCTTTTATTTAGCTGTGCAATTACTATATCCATCTAATTATGATAACAGATTTTTAAAGTAAGTTATTGGTTGGTATGCAATATTCGAAGACATAAAATTAACCTTTTCATTCCATTATCAAGGATTTTAACTTACCTGCCTATGTCAGTGAACATATATATATATATACACACACACACACACACACACACACAGACATATATATATATATATATATATATATATATATATAGGGAGAGAGAGAGAAAGGAGGGAATACATATATACAGTGAATATATATATTTTGTTTTTTAATGTAAAGTTCTTTAGTAATAAAATATCAGCTGAAAACTAAAGTAGTTTCTTTGACACAGCCTTTAATTTGGTCACTCATATTTTAAATGAGAAGCCCAATTTTAAGTTGTTTTTTGTTTTTTTTAAAGAGAGTGGCTACAATAGAATTTGACTTCCAATGCTTTCATAAAGCTAAAATTCTCAATGAGCAGCATTTTTATTTAAAATAAACTAGTCTCTATGAAAGCAAGCATCTTCAGCTGGTGAGAAGTTGTGTGCCCTGATTAGCAAGCAAGCCACATTAGATTTCAAGCATTTTAAAATTGAACTGAGGGCCCTGCTGAAGCACAGCTTCTATTGTTCTGTAATGAGTATTTTGCAGAGTCCTTTCAAAAGTAAACTGTATTGTTCCCTTGCTAGTTTCAGTACATCTGACTGAAGTGATTATGTTCCTTAAGAAGCACTTTCAGGACTGCAGAAAAATTATATACTTTAAAAAAGATTTTTTTCCCTATATCTGGTGATAAATTTTAAAACCTCGAACATTTCATGAGCATCCTGGCAAGAGGTTTAACATTATCTGAAAATCCTGCCTTTGATCCAAGGTGCACAGTCTTAAAAACCCATCAGAGCCTATGGCTCTGCTGCCTGAGCTGCTGCTTGAGCAGTAAATTTTGCATAGCAAAGACTTTAAAACTTTGGTATTCAGAGAGCAATATTAAATCTGGGTGAGGACTAACATCTCTGAATAGAGCAAAATTTCATGACGCCAGGGTACTTGTATAGATATTACAGCCTAATTTTTCAAATAAAATTTTAAACTGCTGGGGCACTTGGAGCTCATTTGTGTTTTTCTTATGCAATTGGGGTTCTCAGAATAGTGGGGGCATGGGTAGGATTGGAGCTCTTTTTTTTTTTTTTAAACCTTTTCGTTTTCACATGTCTGTTATGCTTAGTGACCTGTATCATTTCCTTATTACCAAGTTGAAACAGCTACAATCTTTGTCCTGCTCTCAATAAATTTATTGAATTATTTATTCATTTTATTTATTTATTTCAAATAATGTCTTGAGCAGGACCATGACTGTGGCTGTATATATTTGAAATATTTTAAGGTAAGCAGAGTTTGGAATAAAGGAGGCAAATATTGGATAGGCTCTAGAATACCCTATCAGCTCATTGAGTCATAATTTCACCACATAAATCTTTGGTTCTTAATTTATCAATTGACCCTAGTTCTTTATTATGTCAGGAATTTTTTTCCTAAATCCTAATTGAGTGACAAGTTCTATTTGAAGAATTCCAGGCTGGGCTCGGTGGATAATGCCTGTAATCGCAGCACTTTGGGAGGCCGAGCCAGGCAGATCATGAGGTCAGGAGATCAAGACCAGCCTGGCCAATATGGCAAAACCCCATCTCTACTAAAAATACAAAAATTAGCTGGGTGTGGTGGCATGTGCCTATAATTCCAGCTACTCAGGAGACAGGAGAATAGCTTGAACCAGGGAGTCAGAGGTTACAGTTAGCCGAGATTGCACCATTGCACTCCAGCCTGGCGACAGAGCAAGAGTCAGTCTGGAAAAAAAAAAAAAAAAAAAAAAAGAAGAAAGAATTCCAGCATATTCCCACTGTCTGTGTAGATCAGTTTATTTTTCTGTCTCTCATAGAGTATGGAGCAAGGCTACAAAGAGCCTGTACCCCTAAGGGTCTCCTGCATTTCCCCATGCCTCTGAGTACATTTTAGGGGATATAGAAAGTATTAGTTGTATCTTAATTAGGCCCAAAGAAGTAACTTAATTTGGCCCAATGAAACTACCCTTAAAATATAATGTGCTTCCAAAACAATCAGTAAGAGGAGAGTGATCCCCCAGGGAGCCCCTCACTTCTCCTGCTCATCCTTCTGTCCCCCTAGTGGCAATTTTCATTCTTATCCCTGAAGTTCTCTACTGAAAAAGCACAGTTGGAAGATGAAATATACTGGATTCTTGCATAGTGCCATGAATTCTTATGGAGACATCTGTTCTGTTGTTACTGGATGAAGTGAACATCACCACATGGAACTTTGTTGTGCCTCCTTTACCATGCAAGGGACTTAGAGTTTTGTTAATTTCCTAGCTGTTTCTCTGCTTTAAGCAGAAGGGACAACTGGCCAGAGAGTTTTGTCCTCTCTGGGACCAGCTCATCTTAGGCCATTGTAATGACTTTGCAGCTCATTTTTGGGCCCAGGCCTTTCATCTCTGGTGGCCCATAGGGCTGCAGACTTTTATCTTCCTTGAAGTGAAGCTCCATCAACCATCCTCCTGGAGGATGTGGCAGGTCAAGAGTATTCAGCTTCATGTCCACAACTTCAACTCCTCTCTTTGCTCCCAAGCGTGTGGAGTAAACCCATGGCAGCTGCCATTATATGATGCTGAGGGAGCCTCCTCCTTTAAAATCTTCCATTATAGCAGCTGCATCCACAGAAACTCTGGATTTAGTTGTGAGATATATTCAGTCCCTCCAGGGCAAGGGTTGTCCTTAGATCCATCCTTGGATCCATAGTTTTGAATCACTTTTGATTTATAGTAACCTGGGTGAGATGCTTCCAAAACTCTATCGCCTAATGCTTCCTCAATGAAATGTAAGTGACACTAGGGCAAAGGTCCCCCCTGCTTTTGTAAACTGGTGTATCCTGTGCATCTAGACCTATTGTTAAATGAGTAAATCTGTATAATGGCATATTTGCATTTTGTAGCAATTGCTGATAATAATTCTTTCCAAAACCTGGAATAACATTCTTCAAATAAATCAGGAAATTAAGTTATAGTACTTGTTAATCCTTGCCACACAACTGACTACATTAAGATATTTTTTAGAAAGGTATATGTGTATGATGCTTTTGCTCAGTCTGATTATGAAAATGGTATGTTTTAGAAGGTCTGTTTATTAACAGGGTGATGGCAAAAGCTGTTTTTATATCACCATATCCTCCTTTTAAATTCGTAAATAAGATGAATTGCTGCTATAATCAAGTAAAAATTAAAAGCAGTGTAATAAATTCATAGAAAGTGAGTGTCTCTTTTACCTATTAATTTGGTGCAGCGTATGGATGTGCACCATATAATCTTACTGTAGTAGGCATTATTCAAAAATCCTGTGCCATGTGGCAGATAATCTCATTAGAAGAAGGAAAAAAAGCCTAAATCGACATGGATCACCTGGTAGTGTCACAGTCTTCTCTGATGTTGGTTCTATTTATGCAAAAAAATAAAATCTTCATACCCTTAAGTCTGTGCACATGTCACATCTGGTTTTGATTTTAATGACTTTCAGACTATCAGTCGAAGGGAAATAAACAAATAATAAAATCAGTGTTACTGAAAAATTCTGGAAATAAAAACATTTTCTGATTATGAATAATACATGTTTATTTTAGAAAATTTAGAAATTAAATAAAAAGGATAAAGAAGATAAATTCACCTTAAATATCAGCTCTAAGAGGGATCCATTAACACTTTGAACTATTTTCTTCCCACAGTTCATGGAAAGTGAAGGCTTCTGAACTTCTTGTTGTTCCTCATTCTTTGTTCCTGATTTCTGTAACTGGGACCTTCTTCTTGTCCACCAAATCAGAAACCTTGGGGGTCATCTTGGACGTCCCCTTTCACTCACCCTGTCATCTTTTGGCCCTGTGGGTCCTACCTCTGTGGATTTCCCTGCCCATTCCCTCTGGTTCAACCCTATTCCTATTGTTCTAATTCAGTCTCCCTTTCTCTCTTATTTGGAATTCTGCTGGAGCTTTCTGCCCAGTCTTCCTCCCCCTAGTCATCCCTTCCCCTGCTATAATGCAACATTCTGAGACTATCACATCTGTTTTTCCCTAAATGTTAACCCAATGATATACTTTTGTTTAAGCCTCTGAAAACTCCCCTCTTCTCCTCTTCGTGATCTGCCCTGATAAGTTTCCTCTTTCCATCTCTTCCTCAGCCTCACTCTCTTTCTTCCTTCCATCTCCTCCCCAGCCATCATCTTAGTCACTGTGCTAGCAGTTTCTATATAATCCTCTTTTTGCTTCAAGTCACACATGCTGTTCCTGTACCTTTTCTTCCAACCACCTTGAAGTTTCAAACTTCCCCAAGGTCTGAGGAATGAAGTAGAAAGAGCTTGGGGTACTGCATGTTTATTGTAAAATTTATTTTGAATGACATGTTTCTGTCCCTCCTGTAGAATTCAGCTTGTCATCACCAACTCTGGGAATACTCCATAGCCAGCCACAAAGACTAAGTTTCACTTGTTTTGTGTTTTCACAATTATGGCCAACACTTAGGCTTTAGGTCAGTAAGTGATTCTGAATATTTATTTAGGTGACATCCCTGAGAAGCAATATTTTAGGTAGATTTTATTTGAATAGTCAACAGTAGATAGGAACTATCTGTCATATGCCAAGCACTGATCTCTGATTCCTGTTATAGTCTGATGTAGACAGATACACAATAAAAAGCAATGAATAAGCAAGATAATCTCACATGACGGTAATTTGAAGTGATAAATACAGGGTGATGTAATGGCACTGGGTTCAGTTATATGGTTTCATGTTGACTGAGTTGGTAATTGCTGTGCTGTAGTACCTACCAGTATATTCTCCAGACATATGTCAATCCTATACTAAGTTAACAGCACTTGGTAGTGGGAGCTGTGCATATTTGTTTGGATAATTGTTTTAGGGTTAAAATCTTATTTAAATAAATAAAGGATGTTTAAAATTTGAAAGAAACATAGCATTCAAATAATTGAGTGAATATATATTAGTACTATAACAAAGAGATTCTGGAACACTCCAGAAGACTGATTGCAGCAAACTAAAAAATAAAAGTTACAGAGGGGTGTATTTTAACTTAATATAGAGAACATCTTTTAAAATGTTTATGGTTTTCTCAATAGAATGGATGTGCTGAATCTTTGATAGGGGTTGTATTCAGGTACCAGTGATCTGTCAGAGGTGAGTGAGGAAGTTCCTCTAAAGGAGAGAAAAGTAGCCTAGATAGTTTAAGAGATCTCTATTGTGTTACATTGAGGAAGCTCAATCTAGGAGAAATAGAGATAGCCCAAGAGGAGTTTCAGAATCTCTGAAACTTCCTTTTCCCAGAACAGGAAGACACCACAAAAGAGGTGGATGGAACAAGAGATGACATTTCTCTGGAGAAGGGGCACATAGCAAGTATGAAGAAGTTGATTCACTAGCAAAAGAATCTTCATGTTGATTGGTTGGGAAAAAAAACAGAAGAAAAAGAGATCAAGAAAGGGAAACGTCTTATTGAAGAAGAGGGACCCTATCAAGTAATTCCAGAATGCTGAATGTTGTCATGCTCTGAATAAATGTGGCATCAATTAAAGGGATGAGAGCTTGGATTATAAGTTAATGTCTGGCTGAGCTATTTCTTACATCACTGTTTTTTAGGTAATAGTTTTTAGTCCATTAGTACCTTGAATGGTATTCTATAAATTAATCTGAAATAATATGTTTCATTTTAGGCATAATATGGCAACTTTGCATTTTCAATACCTATGGTCGTTGATTGGGACATAAATTTATTTAGACTCAGGCTTGACTTGGTCAGGAAAACAACAAAGGAAGAAGTTTTTCTTCAGAGCTGCTATGTTTATGCTTTTATTTTGTGGTTGGCATTTTGGCAGCATAGGTATTAAGCTGTGTACCACCCAGAACTATGTATAATTAGTTTTCTCAGGCTTAAAAGAAAGAGACATTGGCTTTTTAAGAGATTAAATGAGCTTTAGTTCAATAACAATGGGTCGCAGAAACAATGCTTTTAACTTTTATTTGTGTCATATATTTAAGTTACACATTATTTTCAGATTCTTCTTGTGTATTTTTTTCCTTCTAGCAAAAACAATTTGGTTCCAGTATTTTAAGTTATTAATGCCTCCTAGAGAACAAGATTAAGTTTTCCAGTTTGGGAGAAAAATCATTTAAATTGGAAACCTCCCTCATTTTTAACATTTTTCCTGAGAAGCAGAATAGTCATTCCTTAATTTTCTCATAATGCCCTGGAGGCATTAGACAGAACTTGTCCCTTAAAAAAGAAAAAAGGGGAATTGTAGCATGTTTGATAGTAGTATAAGTAACAAGGGAAAAATAATTAACCACAAAAAGTTTATTTATATTTTTTCCTTGATATTTGTGTGTTTTAGCAAATGGGTTTATTGATCCTCATTGATGGAGAGTTGACAAGGATATGTATAATGTTATTTTGTCTATTTAACAACTTAGAACTTATTTAAACTCTTTTTTTCTAAAGAACCATCTCCTTTTTTTTTGGTCTGAAAGGTGACAGTATATTCATTATGGTCCATTTCGTAAATAACTGCTTGCAAATAGAACTCTTCATACCTGGGTGTGCCTCTTTGGAGACATGCAGAAGAAATCCTCCTAATGTGAATTACTTCTTGACTTTGCAGACTTAAGATGAAATTGCTTAAAATAAAAGAAAAAATAAAAATACACTGCTTGTTTTAGTTTACATTTGGAAGGTTACAAAAATTGGATTAAATATTGATGTTTGCTTTTTGGTATTTTTGTCTTTTAATTGGCAAGTTAATAGGGATACTTCCTCGGGTGAGGTCATTTTCTGTGAACTTGGGAAGAATCAGTTTGCCTGTTTGCCAGTGGACACATGGAAAATACATCATTGGAGCATATTTTTTTTAATTATTAAATATTTTAGTAATTCAGAAAAATATGAATAATAAATTCAATAAATACTCACCTACTCATTATATCTTTATGTTTTGTCTTACCTCAGGGCGTTTTTTTTTTTTTTTTTTTTTTAAGAAATAAAGCATTTAAAATATTTTATCTTTGTAAAATTTCACTCATTCCCCAAAGTTAGCCATTATCCTGAGTTGAGATGGTGTTTATCATTCACATTTATTTATTCTTTTAACTGTAAAATATTTATCCATAACTATGATATTATTTTATATGTTCTTGAACTTTATACATATGGTAAATTATATAAATCATTTTTTTATTTTATTATCTCATTGATTTACTGTAAGTATTGAGGTATATCTATAGGTTGATATCTATAGAGCTCTAGGTCTTAATTGCTGTATATTATTCTAATATATAAACTGCTACAGTTTTCACATATTCATTCTCCTGTTGATGGATATCTAGACTTTCAGAATTTCTGTTCTACATTGTCTTGCTGTGAATATTCTTGTGATTTTTCGCAAGAAGATGTGGGGGAATTTCCCTAGGAGTGAAATTGTTGGGCCACTTATTAGTTTTCTGTCACTACTAAAACAAATTACCCTATATGTGCTGGCTTGAAACAACAGAAAGGTATTATCTTTATGTTCTATGCATGAGAAATCTGACATGGTTCCCACTGGGCTAAACTCACAATATCTGTAGAGCTGTGTTTCTTCGGGATCCTGTAGGGGAGAATCCATTTACTTTCCTTTGTTGGCTTCTAGAGAGTGTTCATATTCCTTGGATCATGGTCTCCCTCATGTATCTTCAGGACCAGTACTGCTGCATCGACTATCGTTCCATAGTCACATCTCCACCTGACTCTCCTCTGCCTCTTCCTTACACATTTTTTTTGAGAAGGAGTCTCGCTTTTGACACCCAACTGGAGTACAGTGGCATGATCTAAGCTCACTGCAACCTCTGCCTTCTGGGTTCAAGCCATTCTTCTGCCTCAGCCTCACTCCTGAGAAGTTGGGATTACAGGAGCAGCCACCATGCCTGGTTAACTTTTTTGTATTTTTAGTAGAGATGGGGTTTCACCATGTTGGCCCGGCTAGTCTCAAACTCTTCCTCAGGTAATCTTCCCACCTTGGCCTCCCAAAGTGCTAGGATTACAGGTGTGAGCCACTGCACTTGGCCTCTCCCTCCCACTTTTAGGAATCCTTGTGAATACAGTGGGCCATTCTGAATAATCCAGGATAATCTTACGATTTTAGATCATTTTATTAGCAACCTAAATTCTGCCTGCAACGTTAATCCCCCTTGGCATATGAGGTAATATAATCAAAGGTTATTGGGATATGGTCATCAATATCTTTGGAGGGGATAGTATTGTGCCTACACAAATCATGGGGTGTTATACATTGTCCACTTGACAGGATAGTTTTAAATTGCAGTTTTAAATGGCATTTATACTATTTCTGAAAGTGTATGACAATTTTAACTGTTCCATATCCTTGCCAACATGAGGATTATGAGACTTTAAGATGTTACCCAATTGGATGTATGTGTTTTGGTATCTCATTATCTTTTTATATAATTATTAGCTGTTGAAGTTTTCTTTTTTGTTTATTGCCTATTTACGTCCTTTTCTTATTTCTAAATTGTTCTTTGTCTTGTTTTCTTACTCATTTATAGGTGAGAAGAAAAAGAAAAAAATCAGTAGTTATGCTAACAACATATTATTATAATAATTAATAATTTTTTTGTTTGTTTAGAGTCAGGGTCTCACTCTGTCACTCAGGCTGGAGTGCAGTCATTTGATCATAGCTCACTGTATCCTTGGCCTCCTGGGCTTAAGTGATCCTTCTGCCTCTGCCTCTTGAGTAACTGGGAATACAGGCACATAACACCATGCATGGCTAAGGTTTTTCATTTTTTTAAATTTGTAGAAATGAGGTCTTGCTATTTTGTCCAGGCTGATCTTGAACTCCTGATCTCAAGTGATCCTTCTGCCTCAGCCTCCCCAAATTTTGGTATTACATGTGTAAACTAAAGTGCTTGGCCATAATCCCATTACTAATTCTTGTTGGTTATTTGGAGTGCTGTATTTTTCCCAGTGTGAAATTTCTTTGCAGTTTATTAGTGTTTTTTTAAAGTCCTCAAAAATTTTAATTTCAAAGTTTACGAGTTCTGCAATTTCCTACTTGAAGTAAAAAAGATATCCCTCTTTGTTTTTAAATAAATAACAACATGATATATTTAAATAATTTTCTTTGTATCTAGATATATATGTTTCTATCTATATTTTTTGAGATGTAGCAACAAAAATAGTCTGATTTGTTGGGTTGGCTCAGTTTTATACAGGCCACAATTGAGAACTGTATAATTTAAAGATTGATAGGTTTATGAAATATTACTGCTAGTTAGAACTTTAGAGATGATCTGGTCTGAAACTGAAGCCCAGAGAAACAGAGAATGGCGATTCTAGAAGCACTTGTATTGACAAAGTGAATTGCGTACACACTGCAGTCTTATCTTTGTTGGCTAATGGGCTCTGCCTTACCTTGAAAAGCATGATTATAAAAATAATAATAATCTAGTCAGTTTGTTGAGAATCATCTCTTATCTCTGGAGTGCATATTTTCTTTTGTAAGGCTTTTGTCACAAACTTTCCTCTGTTGTGGGCCAGGTCCCAAAAGGGAACCTTGCTGTAGCAAAGTCCCACAACTATTCTGTGTGGGTGCTCGTCCATATCACTATCTGTTCCAACACTGCTCCTCCTCCAACTCACTAAACAAGTTTTATTTTCCCACTATCACTCAATTCTCAGACTCTTGAAGATCAGAGATAAAATTAAGTGCATTTCTTATACCCAAAATAAGTGCCTTAAGATTTTTTTCACTATTTTTTTCTTAAAGAAGTATTGCAGAGGAACTTGAGTGACAGTTGACAAAAAGATGTGGTTGCCTGGCAACTGGCAATTTAAATAACTAGGAGCTGATATGATTTACCAGCCTGATAAACAGCAAGGACTTTAATACAATCTAAAGGGCTGCTACAGATGTTGCTGGATTGAGCTATTTATATGTGTTGATCTGCCTCAGTCTATTTTAATATATGCATATATAGATGCATAGTTTTTGCAGAATTGGAATATAAAAGAAAAGGCTGTATCTCTTCTCCTATATGACATTAATAGAAATTGCCTTCAATAAAAATGAATTGTTTTGGTCCCTTTGTTTTTGCACAGATTTTCAGTTTCAAAGGTGACTTTCTCACTCAGGGGAATAGATATCATGTGGATTGAGTGCTGAGTTTGTTTTGAGTTCTGACACTGTATTGATATACTCAGAATTGTTACCTTGTTTTTTCAGGTTTTATCATTTGAATCTTTGCTTCATTTTTTGAGACTAGGTTGCAGATATTTTTGATTCTTTACAGGAATAATGAGGTTTAATAGGATTGGCTCTGAGTAAGTTAGCTTAATCGACAAGCCGTTTTACTAATGGGATCATTAAGAGGCTTGATCCTCTCATGAATCAGTTAGCTTCCTGCAGCAGGTAAATGTCTTTGCAGCCTCCTTGATACTCACTAGACATCTTTCACATGGTTCTTCAAAGAAATGGTAGAAAAGCTGCAGACCATATTATACTATAATCATAGTATAATAACCCAGGCTTCCCTATCCTGACAGGAGGTTGGCACTATCATTTTGTGTGTAAATAACTGATGGTATATTTGTGAAGGTATCTGTATAGAATTCCACCATCTCATTGGGAATGGAGTGTGCTACACACAACAAACTATAATCAAGTTCCTAGCATAAAACTTGAGATAATTTTGAGAATAATTTTGACAGTGGAAATATTTTGTGATACGGGGAATACAAAAATAGATCATTTAATTCACAGAATAGTTGAAGGACACAGCAAGGTAATTTTTAAATTGTTTCTTGCAATTGTTTACAATTCACTGAGCATAGTAGCTATGACTTGGAGAACTTTGGGAAAGTAGGACATTTTTACCATTCATGCATGTTTGAATAAATTTCAGTCTCCTAAAGCTGTGCACCACCTCTTTTGTGTACCTTCCCTTTTACTTCTAATGACAATGAAAACTCACTTCTAATTCCTATAGCACTTGTGCTGTCCCATTTTTTTTTTTTTTTTTAAAGAAAATAGTAGCTATCAGGGCTGCAGTGTTTCAGAATTCCAGGGGCAGTTTGTAACACAGAGGCCCTTAATGTCATAATATCTCACATATATTGAGCACTATGCCATTTTAAATATATTGTCACTCATCCCTGGCGACCCTGCAAATAGTTATTAGAGCCAACAACTTACCAGTGAGGAAACTGAAGGTCAGAATGGTAAATAATTTGCCTGTGAAAATACAACAATTAGAATTTGCATTAAGGTCAGCCAGACTCTAAAATTAGCATACTTTTTGTTGTGTTATTCTCTATATATGTTTTGTTATTTCATCTCTTAATTGTTCATATACATATGTTGTTTCTCTTGTGCTTCTCGTACTTTAGTTCATCTAAGAATCACCATGGAAACTTGTTTAAAATGCTGTTTCTGGAACTTTGTCCTAAAGATCTGGTTCAGAAGTTCTCAGATAAGTCCTGAGTGTCTGCAGCTGTGTTTTCAGAGGGATTTTTGGACCATACTCTGAGAAATCACTGATGTGAAATCTGGGAGGCAGGAGCTATCTGGATCATTCTTCTAGCTCTGAACATTCATAGCAAGCACTAAGGATGTACATGTTACATTCAAGCATGACTAAAACTTGATCCTGTTTAAAAATAGAGCCCACAAGTTTCCATAGCGTGAGGTTGTTCTTAACTTGAATGTAAATACAAAGTTCGTCTAAGCTAGAAAAGTCAATACTAACTGATGGGGTGAAGTTCAAAGAACACAATATCTGATATGATTCATTTTTTAATTGGTGTATTCTGGAAATTTAGGTGTATCCTAAATTAGGTGTATTGGTGTGTGTTCACAAGGAAGTTTCTGTAGAAAAAGGAACAGCATTGACGAGAAAAGAACCAGAGAGGGATGGAATCGAAGTAAGTCTTAGGTATAAAGTAGAGTTCTTGGTAAGGCGAGGAGGAGATGGAGATAAAGGTGGGAGATGAGGTTGGTTCACCTCATTAGTGAAGGTAAGTTCTTTGGAAAGGGGCCAAATAAACAATGACCTAATCAATTGGAAGAGATTCTGGAGAAACCTAGGAGAAAAGAGGGTCACAGATGTGTTAGTGGTGGAAAGAATTGGACTAAAGGCACAGAAAGAACAATGAAAGAAGAAAGCAACGAAAGCAGAGATTTACTGAAAATGGAAGTACACTCCACAGGGTGGGAGTGGCCTGAGCGTAGCGGCTCAAGAACCTGGCTGCAGAATTTTCTGGGGTTTAAATACCCTCTAGAGGTTTCCCGTTGGTTACTTGATGTACACCCTATGTAAATGAAGTAGTGGCCCATGACCAGTCTGAGTGGTCGCACAGAGTGACCAATCAGAGGCTGAAGAGAAGTTACAAAGTTCCACTATGAAGTTCTACAAATGAAGACTTGGCCCTCTATCAACCTGATTGGTTTCACGAGGGGTCCAGTCAGAAGTATTTTCAGTTTCTCATCTGCTATGCAGAAAAAGGCGGGGATGGTTGATCTTTTGTTACTTGGACGTGGTAAGTTGGGGTTTTCCTTTTGATTTAGTTGATTTTGATTTAGTTCTAGGAAGTCAGTGCGAATCGGCTTTAGGGTCCCTGCCTCCAGAACCTGTTCTCCTGCCTCAGATGAAGGGATGAGGAGTAAACAGAATCAGTGTCAATGTGGGTCTTGGCTGGGGAAGGTGCCATGTACCTCACATTTTTGGGCAATGGCCCTGGTGACATAAGGCTCATACTGGTTTCCTTCTTCATTGGATGGGTATTTTCTGTTGTCATTTCTTCACATGAGGGCCATATCTGCTTATGCCTAGAGATGTGTCTTGGCTGGCTTAAAATTGTATGGACTGCTAGCAATAGAGAGGTGAGTAAAATGATCAGTGTATCCTTCCAAAAATAGAGTCTATTTCAGTAGACCCTAGGGCCTATTGAAATTCCCAAGCCAATCTGTTAAAACCATATAAAAGTTCTTTATAGAAAGATCTATACAATATCAGGGGAATAGAATTCATGTTTCTCTTCAAATTTCTACAAAATGATACTTGTTTCTAACTTAGAGTTTTTTCTTTTTCTATTTGAATGTTTTCCTTTCTATTAACACTCAAGTGATTTTTTTTATAGAACTAACATGAGTGAAATATTATATTAAACATGGTATATTCACAAGCAAAGGATAGCACAGTATATTTCCTTAGAGTACACATTTGCTTCTGAAAGAAAGAAAGAATGAAAAAATGCTTTAGTAATTAGATCCCTGTTGTAACCCTAGTGGAATGAGAAAGATTAATAGTTGTGCTATAGGACTCTGTTCCACAGTGAGAGGCACCGTGTGTCACTCTTTTCTCTTGGGATGAAATTTGGCCTGAAGTAAAACACAATTTCTATAATAATAATGATAATAACAATGTTTTTGAGCACCTTCTCCTTACCAATGATTACTTTACATTTATTTCCTTCAAGCCTTATGATGAACTCATAAGTAAAATAATTCAGCTGAGGCTCAGAGAGGTTAATTGACTTCCAGGCCACCCAGCTAGTGGGATATTTTACAAGAACACTTTGTTCAGTGTAGGAATTATCAGGTCTTCAAGAGTTGGGTTGCAGCACTAAAGCAATATGATTAAAGAAATCACAGAATTTAAAAAAAACTTACACATTATTGAAGCTTGAAAAGGAGAATCATATCACTCTAAATTACAATGATGGCTAAAGGTCTTTTGTATATGGCTAGCTGATCATAACCCGTGCCTCCACACAGGTGAGGTAGTAGACCAGGGGAAACGGGTTCTTTTCAGCATGCTTGGTTGGCAGTTTTCTGCAGGGAAGGTTATAGCGTGTGAGTTACAAAGCCCTCCTGCTGCACAGGTATCAGAGGTTGTCTGTTACAAGTTCTTTCACTTAGACTATTACTTCCTTTTCACAATTCTATTTTGGACTTCTGTCCAGTGTGTATTTACAGGTAGACAAAGCTTTTTTTTTTTTTTACTTTTTTCTTTTTTAACAACCCCTTTGCCGTGACTGAAAAGAGCCTGTATATCCTGCAGTTTCGGGCATTGTGAGTCTCCTTTTAAACTCAAATTGGTGATAATAGTGACTGTGACTCCCTATTGTCCAATGAGGGGAGTTGCAGATACAGCCTTCGATGATGATCCAATAAAAATCAGTGGAGTAAGACTTTTTGATGAAATGATCTTTATGATGTAGAGGCATTTGGGATATGGGTTGCGTATCTGATATCCTGGGGCTAAGCCTAGTGTTTTAAAAGTCAAGGCTTACTATGAAAAGGTCTATTTTTATTAGTGCAGGTACTGCAGTTGACAAGATTTCTTCTTATGAAATGCAATATCCAGCAGACCATTCCTGATTATGTTATGTATTTTTAGATGTTACCATTGAGTTATATTTATAGTATAAACTACTGAATCTTATCTTAAATATGGAAAATATATGCATAACTAACCTCCCAAGCTGCATTCCCTGCTCTATATTACACCCAACAATGTAACCTGTTTTAAATGGTTCTCCTAAAAGTCTTAGAATGGAGCTTATTATTTGCTTTTAAAATGTAAGCACAGAGACTGCATGTGAGATGTGTGGCCTTCTAGGTGACACGTTCTGCTCCTAAGTATACTCTGAGGGTGAAGTCAGCAAACCTCTGGCAGTGCAGGAGGGGAGTGAAACCAGCAGTCTTGCGTAGATAACTCCCCAGAGTCCAGAATGAGCCAAAAGTAGTTGACATGCCAGTTTTTGCCAGCATATTTGGTGAATCGGAGCAGCAGGTTGCTGTTATAGTATTAGGGAAGGTTAAATCACCAACTGCATTGCTGGGGTGGCTCTTGCTTGTGCCCATCAGCTTTACCAGTCCCCAGAACCCCCAGAGTCCTAGACTCTCATCATCCTATTCCTCAGGGCAACGTAAGTATTGTGAGGAGCACTATGAACACAGTCCTGCTTCTGCTACTTAAAATTGAAGGGAAACAAGTATCCTTATATCTGTGTAGCCTGTGTTCCCCAGTCTTCATGAATAATGGTTTGATTGTTTTGAGGTAATCTTGAGTTTGCAGAGCTTGTCTAATAAAAAGATGGATGTCCTTGGGGAAAAAAAGTAGAGGCTAATAAGGCGAGAGAGAAACAAAATCCTTTCAATGAGCTAAGAAATTACTTCAATTGAGAAGCCTAGAAAGTAACCCTGTCTTGGTCAACATAATGCTTGGGCAAAGCTTTTTTTTTTTTTTTTTGTGGGGAGGTCTGGTGTCTTTCCAACCCATGAAGGCACCCATGCCACCTGGGTTTGCTCTTTCTGGATGGTGGCCCAAACTCAAGAATATTTTTCTTTATTTCTCTGATCCAAATGCAAGGACTGTGTTCTAGTCCTTCAGAAATCTGTACTAACAAAATGGATAAGTGATTCTGCCTCAAAGTTGCATAACTACAGAATCATTGGTTTAGTTCTTACTGTCTGCTCACTTATTCATCAGGAATTTATTGTGTACCTGTGATGTACCAGGTACTTGGCTAGGTGTGGGGTTTACAGAGATGAATATAGTGCAATCCCTGAACTGAAGGACATAGTCTCATCATGGATGAAAGTACTCCACTAATATAAGAGATGTTATTATTGTCTAACATATGTGATGTTATTATGGGTATGGTACAAGACACAATGGAAACATAGATGAGAAAGCTGATCTTTTACTTGGAGTGGTTGGCTAAGAATTCTCATTTCAATACAGCCTTAAAGAATTGGAGGTAAGGCTGGGTGTGGTGGCTAACACCTGTAATCCCAGCACTTTGTGAGGCTGAGTCAGGCTGATCACTTAAACCCAGGAGTTCAAGATCAGCCTGGGCAACATGGGGATAAGTGATTTCTACAAAAAAATTTAAAATGTTAGGTGGGCATGGTGGCGCATACCTGTTGTCCCAGCCACTTGGGAGACTAAGGTGGGAGGATCACTTGAGTCCAGGAGGTTAAGGCTGCAGTGAACTGTGATCACGTCACTACACTCCAGCCTGGGTGACAAAGTGAGACCCTGTCTGAAAAACAAACCAACCAAACTCGAAGAATTCAAGGTGGGAGGTACAGAAAGGGTAATACTATTCTTCATAGACAGAGACACAAAAGCATGGACATGCAAATGATACTGTGCAGGAATGGTCAGGACTCATAGTCAACTGATGTGTTTTAGTAAAGTGCTACCAGTGTTCATACAGGTGTTCATTCTGAGTAGCCTGTGCCTTGGTAGTAGCTAATAATGTTGAACTTCACTCTGGGAGTAATGACAGATTGCCTGAAACCATAGGGGTTATACGTGAGGAAAAGAATGAAGGAGAAAGAGTGGAATGAAAGGAGACAAGTTATGAAGGCACTTGAATACCAGCTAAGGATCTGTGTGTCACCAAATTATAGTTACTGACTCATTCATTTATTTATACGTTCCCTGGAGGCAGGGATACCAGATAGAAGACTAGATTAAGAAACCAATCAGGAACAAACAATTAATTGAGCCAAGGCAGTATTAATTGAAATGGAAAGGAGGACTCAGATAAGAGAGATATTTATAAGAGTCAGTGTTCTGACTCTGGTGACTGTCTATGGTAAAAGCAAGAAACAGAGAAATGGAATTGAATCTAAGATTTCCATATTGGGTAACTGTGTCTTATATGTGCTCAATAAGGATTATTGAACACAATGTTAAGAGCAGTTTTCTAATGCGTTTCTCCAAAGTTGAAATTATAGCAGAATTCCAGGTTCTAAGGCATGAGAGACAGATACTGGGGGTCTGATGAATCTCTTGGTGTTCAACGTGCTGGCACAGTAAGCTTTTCCCACCAAGAAATGATCTGTATAGTGATTGTGATAAACTGAGTCAGCTTAGGAAGCATACTCTGTAGAGGAACCAAGGCCAATGGCTGAATTTGAGAAGAGAAGTACCTGTAAATGAGTGTGAATGGCTGTGTAGACTGAACTGTACTTTGTGGCTTGTCCTATCCATGAGAAAGATGTATCAGATTTAAATAGACAAGATTTTTGTTACCTATATAGATTACAAAAGTGTTCTGCTTTTTTAGTAGCACACTATCCAAAATAATACTAATTACTCAAAAGGAGGGGAAAATACAACTGTAATAAACTCAGAGTATAGTTAAAAACCAAAATGATTATTGTGATATTCAAAGAACATGAAGTCTAAGTCAAATTTGAAAGCTTTTGTTGTGAGATGACTTGCAGACATTTATGGCAACTTTTGGATTCATTGTATCATGTTTTATGACTGAGTTTGATCTATTCGGTGGTTTGATAGGTACATTAATCAAGAAGACCAGCATCTCAATGAGCCATTACTGAAACTGTGGTGACTAGATAGGCAAGGTCTTGATATTCAAACAGCTCTGCTGAAGTGGCCTATAATTCCTTGTAATACCACATAGAAAGCACTGGGCTGAGAGTTACAGGATCAGCCCTCCATTTGTCAGCCACATATCTGTAAACAAATTTTTATACCTGTGACACCTTGTCTGATTCGGTATACCCCAAAGGGCTGTTGTGAAGATCAGAGGAGATACTCCTTGTACAATTTCTTTGTGACATGTAAAGCTCTGGTGATTTGTGATGTTATTACAATTGAGCAGGCCACATAAGTGGAATGGTTAAAGGACCTATGGAACACCACCATGTATGATGTTAAGGCCAGTAATAGGCTGGGATGGTAAAATGTGGTAGTGCCCTCTCTTTTTTTCCTGGCTGCATGGGTAAGCTGAGACTGCAAGAAGTCACTGCCTTGAGTTGTCTGGTGCTATATCTGAGGATATTACAGCAGTAATATACTTTCAGGGAGCTGATGAAATTATAGTCATAGATGATTTTTTTTTGAAGCAAAGGACTCTTAGTCTTTTATTGTGGATTTATGTAGCTCAAGGAATGTAGTTAAGAACCAAAATAACCATTCCTGGATCTTAAGAGACAAAGGATTAATAGTAGCAGTTGTTTTTGCTCACTTGTATTTATCTCCTTAAATGTGTACCTATATGTATGTTTTTTACAGCATGGGCAAGCTCATGTTAAAATTTATTGAAACTATTAATTGAAAGCAGATGTATTTCTGTTAAATCCTTTGATAATCCATACTTATAAACAATTTGCATTGTATTTCTTTTTTTTTTTTTTTTTTTTTTGTTATCTGCCCACTTGAAGGCCAGTTTCCTATTATTTCTACTTCAGGCTTATCATAAGAATGACTAATATATGAGAGGAACTTCTAAACAGTCTATTTCTCTGTAGCCCATTTGGATAAAGAAATATGGGAAGATTTGAGAATAAATTGCCCATTCTCATTGACAGATGTTGACCGCTGACCCTTCTTTCTTTTCCAAGCAACTTACAACGGTCTTAATTTGTGTAAAAAATTATATATCAATTTTGTCCATAAAAGGTGTGTATCAGGCTGCTGATTTGATTTTGTGGCCCTGAGGAGAGGGAAGCATATATAGCCTGTGATGCATCCATACATGTGATATGTACATTTGTACAGCAGATCTGTATCCCTGAAACATATTATGCAATTTCTTTAAATGACCATATTCTACTTGTGCAGCTGTAGCAGTAATGATAACCCTGGTGTAATGTGGATTATTGGAAATAGAAATGCAGTAAATGGAAACTAGTATATATCAATATAGAAATGCCTATTAATTTTCATTAAAACAGTATTCACATAACAACACTTTCATAAATGTTAGAGGAATGTGTCGTGAAGAGGCAGTTACTAAAAAGAGTGAACGGCAAGGAAAATTATTTAACTCTCAAAAAGATGTGATATTTGTAAGTCAAATTTGTATTTTCATCCTAGATTTACTTTGCAACTCAGATTTGGAGCTATGAAGTCAAAACCCAACTATTACATTCCCAGCCACAAATCAGCATGCCATGGAGAATTGTTTTGTGTGTTTTTGTGGAAATAAGTGGCAGAAGTTAACTAGTGTTGAACTGTTGGAAATTATTTGTTAAATTTGAGTTGTATTTGCAAATATACAATTATCAATTGTACAAAGTGACATTAAAGATTAAAAACATTTTTTAAAATTATACTAACTATGCCCTTGATGGAAGGTACTTTCCAAGCTCCTTTACTTACATTCTCTGTTTCCTATCGTTTCCTATTTGTATTCTTAATCTAAAATCATCTTGTGCCACTGAGAATCAAGAATGTATCAAGAGCATTTATAAAATGTTTCAGACTACAATGTAAAAAAATAAGAAGGACAAAAATCTCTAATCTCATGTTTGTTAATTTAAGATAGTCTATAAATTCAAATCCAAGTTAATGTAACTTTAATTTACTTTTAATTATGAAGCAGATAGCATCCAAGTTTTATCACCTATTAGGTCGAGGGTTAGAGGAGAGTTTTACCAGTTATCTACCAGCATGGTTTTTATGAAAATATATCAAATATGGTGACATGTCTAAAAGCACTTTGTAACTATAAAAAACAATGCAAGTGATGTTTATGATTATTATTATTATTGTTGAGATGGAGTTTCACTTTTGTTGCCCAGGCTGTATTGCACTGGCACTATCTTGGCTCAGTGCAACCTCCACCTCCCAGGTTCAAGTGATTCTCCTGCCCCAGCCTCCCGAGTAGCTGGGATTTCAGGTACCCACCACCACACTCAGCTAATTTTTTGTATTTTTAGTAGTGACAGGGTTTCACCATCTTGGCCAGGCTGGTCTCGAACTCCTGACCTCAAGTGATCTCCCACCTTGGCCTCCCAAAGGGTTATGTTGTTATTATGGTAAATATCACACTGAACAATTTTTATCTAAAACCAATGTCAGAATGTCCACTTCTTGACATAAAAATGTTTTGCTCTTTGTTTTTATCTTTCTGTAGAGATGTTGCTTTCTCATTGACATAGAAATCAAGACTCTTCAGATATTGTTAATAGAACAACAGCACATCAATATAATTTTTGAAGGATATTTATAAAAATATACATTTGTATTGTTATTAAATCTTAATACTTATTGAGCACCAAGGATATGATGTGAAGTAGCCTGCTAGATCTAATGATGCTGCTTAGCTATTTGAATAACTGAATAGCACATTTCTGTTTAGAAACCATATGAAGTATTACAGGTATTCTTGGTGATATTATAAAGTTCTTCAAAGAAAATATGTATTATATTCGGCTTTATACATTTCCGCAAAAATAGCAATAACACTTTGAAAATAGTGATGGGAAAACGAGTCACAATAAATATGTTGGATTCTGAAGATAAAGGAATGTATAATTCTCAGAGTTATAGCATCTGTCTATAAAAATAGTGCAATTGGGATATACTATTTTAGTAAGAAACTCATTAAGTATAATTTTAAAAGCTGCTGCTTTTTTCTGAAGATTGACATTCCAGTAAACTGTTAGGAAAATGTCCTTCCAGTTGCTTTTCCTCTAAGTGTCTGGAAGTGGAAGTACATTCAAATTAAAAGCAGGAAGTCCCTTAAATCCCTTTTAAGAAGTCCATCATGTTAGTGTGACTCCTAGAAAGTCTGTCATTACTATTACTTTGGGCTGGAACAAGATTACAAAAGACTTCAAGAAGAAATGGAAATTATAATGGGAATTTTCTGTCACTCTTATAGTTTATGGCCTAATTGTTCCTTTTTTTAGTCCATTACACATTTCTTTTTGCCAAGAGGTCTTATCTGTAAAAGGAAGTCTTTGATAATAATAGTTTAAAATGCTATGTAATGACATACTTATATCCAAAAATCCAAAGAAGCTTTTTAATTTCTATAATAATGATAATAGAAAACAAATTATAGTGAACAGTAAATAGTAAGCTAATTATAATTATGTGAATTGCTTTCTCCCTCACAGATTCCTTCTACACCTATTATTTTATTTCTATGTTCACAATATTCCTGTGCTATCAGCAAGACTGCTGAATTTGCTTTTTTTTAGATGAAGACTTAGAGACCTGGGAGGTTGATGTGACTGCGTCAAAGACACATGATCGCACTGTGTCTGAATTGAGACTCAAGGGCAGTTCTTTGTGTTTCTTTTTCAGTATGACTTGACATGGCTTGTATGTTAAACATTGCATTTTTCTTATGTTCTAGGTTTCTCCTCTGCCAACCCCTCTTGGACCATTGTCAGTAGCTGAACGACAAAGGCTTTGCATCTGCATCCTAGTCTTACCAGTCCCTCCGATTCTCATGATGAGCTCACCGGCACAGCCTGGTCAGTCTGGTTGTTTCTTAAATTGTTAATAGACTTTATGTGAAAGATGCTGCTTTGTGTTGTTTCCAACTGAGTAATTAATTTCATGAAGGAACTTTGTTTTTTGAACAAAGATTCCTTGGCACAACAAATTTTGAATTTTAGTTTCTATGGCTAATTCTCTATTGCTAAACCCAGTTCGCTTCCTGGACAACTGATTTGATTTGCATTGTAGTCTGAGCATGGAACTTTAATTCTTCTGCTTCTAAGGTAACATTCAGATTGAACGTTATGAAGTTATGAATATGAACTGCTATATAAGAATCAGTTTTGCACCCATAATCTTTCTGACCTAGCATATGTCTGTATGCTTTGAAATTATACTGTGGGGCTTTGGAAGTCAGTTTGTGGATTGACTCCACCTCCATCTCTTTGACACACAGGAAGGACATTTTTCCTCCCCACCCTTCTTTGCTGCCACTCCTGTTTCCTATGTACATATTTAATTATAATCTCAGCACCTGCTCCCTCCTTTTCCAGAGTGATAAGTGCTGATCATGTAGTGCTGTGATCAGCACAGCCAACACCCATTCCTCCAGGAACAGGCTGTAATTTTTGGAACAAACATACTCCAAGTTTTGGGGAATGATGAAGTAGGGTCAAATACCACATGCTAGTAACAGACAAGTTTTAAAAGCATTTTCTGCTTGGATACTTATAGGAACATTTATTTCTTTATAAATTCTTTAGCATATTGATATCCTTGGGTTGTTCAACTCTCTAAGTCGAAGCTTATATACTGTCATAGTCAGGGATTATAAGGGAGAAAACTTTTGACAAGATTTTCACTCCCTGGATTGCAACACCCATGTTAGCTGTTCGGGAATTCTACTGTCTTATCACCTTTCACCACATCCCCAACAGGCCGCCAACTTGTATATTGAATTTGGAACTTGATTCTAAATGGTGCAGTCAAGAAATCCCTGAGTCTTTCGTCTTTGATAATTGGCATGTCACATGGTTAAGCAGGTGACAGTTACTTATGCCTGTTATTTCTGAGTCTTTATTGCCTAGTTGTTCTCAAACTTTAGCATATGTTGACATCACTTGGAGAGTTTGTTAAAGCAAGTCCTATTCTCGTAGTTTTTGATTTTGTAAGTCTGGGGTGGGGCCCAGGAATTGTGATTTTTACAAGTTCCCCTAACAGTGCTGTTGCTGCTTGGGTACCACACTTTGGGAACCACTGGTTTACCTTCTTCTGACTGTTTCTCACCCTGTCCCCCTCCATCCCCTACACACTACCTTGTTGAAGTGTGGTCTGTGAGCTTCATCACTTATTACAATTGTAGTCTAGCACTATTATTCTTTATATTGGGGTGAACCTAAAATAACATTTACATTATATAGATGTATATTGCATTTTAAATATTATTTTATATATTTATTTGTATATAAATTCAGTGTTTCAAAATTGGATTGTTTAAAAGAGGCATTAATTTAGAACCACTATCATCAAGTATTTTTTTCTCGTGGTTATATTTGGCAGTGGGTGTTGGCATACTCTGCTCCCCAAAAATATTGATTTTATAAAATGAAAATCTCATTTGAAGCTGCTATTTTGATGAGGAAATTCTTGCCAGTCATGATAATTGTTCAGTTATAAGGAGAGAAAATGTGATGGATAAATAACACAACCATTGAGTTGAAGCTCATTTGTCTTTAGGGTCACCAAAATTTCCTTGTGCACTTTTTTCTTATAAATCATTCTGCTGCATTGATATTATACAGAGGTCTCAATCAGCTCCATTTGGGAAGTTTTTATGAATGAAATCTGAAGTTGAGGAAAGTCATAGTAAATGTTCCAGGTGGGTAGGAGTCTCTTTTATTTATTGCAAATTAAAAACTATGATCACAGACCTGAAATGCACTTAGCATGGATAAAGGAAAATGTTCCTGCCACAAACATAAAAAATATTCTTCTCCTGTTATTAGCCTGAATCCTATGGTGCCATATATTCCACTGATGAGAAATAACCTGATTGTTTGATTTAGAAAAAAAAAATGTTTTACTTAACATCTTTCCCCCCCACTATCTAAAAAGAGAATTAAATTGGTCTTATGCAATCACCATCCATTTATTTTGCTTTTGTTCCACAAATGGCTCTAAGGAGTTATTGTGTACCAGAAAGAAAAATAGACTCACTTCTGTAGTTTCAGAAATTCTTTAATGGTCCATGTTTCAGACTGAGTGTGTTTGTCTTCGAAATTGGTTCTGGTATAGTGTGAATTCTTATTTTTCCCATACATTAACATTATTCTTAGAAAAGTTCTCCATCCATATTCAAATACAGTTGATAGGAAGTACAAAATGCCACCATCTTAATCATGTATTCAGTGAAACAATAAGTGCTGATTTTTGTATATAAAATTTACTAGTTTTTATTTTAATCTTGCTGCCCAGTTATGTTCAAAGTTAGAGCACTGGATATTGCTTTTGGGCACTGAGGATCCTGAATGGAGGAAAGACTATCTGGATAAGATTGGCAGCTAGCTGCTGCAGTTGAGCTCTTCATTCAAAACTTAGTAAGCATCTAACTTGTGCCAGCCAGTGTGTTACCCAATAGGGCCACAACGAGCCCTAAAACATAGTTTCTACCTTTATGGACAGCACCCTTTCATGGGAGAGAAAGAAATATTAATAACTTTGGTCCATTTAGTGTCTTATGTATTTTAATAAATTTAGGACCAAAATTTATTTCCTCTGTACAGCGGTATAGGTAATATTCTAGTGTTGTAATTTTTGTCAGAATTGCCAAATCTCAGATGGAAGGACGTTAGGACTCATCTAGCGTTTACTAAACAAGTCAGATAATAAATCTCCCAAGACTTGTTAAAAATACAGATTTCCAGACTCTTTCCTTGAATAGTCTCATGCCGTAGCCTGGGGGAAGAATACCAGATAGCAGAATGCAACCATGCTCTTCACTATGACTTGGCAAAGTGTAGAAATGTTCTTAGTCCATCCAACAGCACTAGTGTTTCATATTTAGAGACTATAAACACACAAAAATACATCATTAAGTCCTGTGTCAAGTAAGTGTCTCTGTTGTAAGCAAAACTGTGATAACTTTGTTATTTTGTTATCTGATAATAGATAAATGAAAAGCTAACACTGGCTAGGCGTAGTGGCTCATGCCTGTAAGCCCAACAATATGAGAGGCTTAGGCGGAAAGATTGCTTGAGCCCAGGAGTTCAAGACTTGCCTGGGCAACATGGTGAGACCCTATCTCTACAAATTTTTTCTTAAAAAATAGCTTGGCATGGTGGTGTATGCCTGTGTCCCAGCTACTTAGGAGGCTGAGGTGGGAGTATCGTTTGCGCCCAGGAGGTCAAGGCTGCAGTGAGTGAGCCATGATGATGCCACTGCACGGCACTCCACCCTTGGCAACAGAGCAAGATCTTGTCTCAAAAAAAAAAAGGAAAGAAAACTGCTGTGGAAACATAGAGATGGCAGTAATTTGAGGGAAACATTTTAGTGGCTTACATGTATTCACTTCCATCTAGGCCATCACATTTTTATGGGGAGGTGGATAGACCAGAGAGATTTTTATGAAGTGCCTTTTTTTTTTTTTTTTTTTTTTTTCATAAAAGAAGTTTAAACGTATTTTAACCCAGAGCAGATTTTTAGTATGATCTCAAGATTATAGAAAACATAATTTCAGCCTGAATGTTTTTAAAAGTAAATAAATTGGGCTACATCAAACCTAAAATGATTCTAGTATGATTTTTAAATTTGATGAATCTAATTTTTGTAATTAATTTTGATGAAAATGCATCCAAAGCAATTTTCCAAGCATAGAACGCAATGTGTCTGTTGTCCTCAGAATTGTGCAATGCTCTGGCATTGTGGGCTTCTAGGGCAGTTTGGAAGGTAGAGTGGCCATAGCTGTGTTGCAAAGTCCTATAACATTAGTTTTCAAAGCCCCTTGTATGAAGCTGACTCATTTCTCTTTTCACCATGTGGGAACACTCTAACAACTACTCTACTCATATAGAGTGAGAGGACCAGGCTATTTATAGAAGTGAAAGATTTATAGCAAGATCTCATATTCTGTTCATTTTCTCATATTCTATTCATCTTCTTATTGGGAAGTCTTGAGCAAAAATTAGTCAAGAGATTTATCTTTATGCCTCTGTTTTGCTAAACAGCTGAATTCCACTATAGAAAGGTAGAGTGGATGTAATTAATGATCAAAAAGTTCTTTGAAATATAAATTGTTATGGAAATGCTAAGTAGTAGAAACAATTTGGGGGCAAACATTAATAAATGCTTCTCTGCAAGCATTTTTAAAGAGGACTAATAAAAGCTTTCATGGTTCAATTAATACAGCACAACATCGGGTTTTTTAGAAGCATATGAGACCCAGAAGGCCTGCCCCTGTTTTTAAAATTTACGAACTCTTTAATGATTCACCACTTTTACTACAGTGCGTTACCCACTGTGGTGCCATTTAGTCATTAAGTAGGAAACTAAAACCAGGACAAAGCTACAAACAAATATAATGTCCAAGTGGGTATTTTTTCTTCAGTTTGTTCACAGTGTGTTACCATAAAAAATGAAAATGTTAAATGAAACAGTCTTAGGGCAAATCAAATAGGTTATGGCTTCCCTAGATGAGTGTGAGCTTTTTAATGAAATACAGGTCAAATCCCATGTTAAGAAGCTCTATATAACTAAAATATTTTCAGGCTACTGGCCAATTGTCTATTTCAAGTAATAGCCAAGAAAAATATTCCAGGATAATAAACAAATTAGTTTTTTGATGATTGTTGTAGCAGAAGTTGATCACAGGGTATGGTATTAATAGGAAACATTGTATCTTAAAGTTACTAACTATTGTTTTGGATTTTTTTTTTAACTACTTCACAGTTAAGTGATTCATTTTTTTGCTATTTGTAAGTAAAAACTTCTCAATCTGATACTCAAGTTTGAAACATAAACCAAAGAAAGCATTTTATTCATTCTCTAGTTTTTGACGGACCGTGCTTTAAGAAGTGAGGCATAAATCTTTTTTGAAAATGTTCAGTATAAATTTATTTTGCACATTTATTTGTTTTTCCATTTGCTTTTCACAATTAATTTTGGTGGATAATTCAACTTATATAATTTTCACTGTTTTCATTATCGTAATACTACAAACAAACTCCATAATGCAGGCCAAACGGAAAAGGTTATTTCTCATTCATATAAAGACTAAAAGGTTCTGTCTGAGTAGCGAGCTGACCTTTTTCTAATGGCTACCCTGTGATCCACACAGCTTCTAACTGGTTTGTACTTCTTCAGTTCATGGATTCTAAGGTCAGTATGCATCTCCACATCAAGCTGATGGGAGGGAAATGGAAGAAGTGCATTGAGTGTGGGAAGTTTCCAAAGGTACATCACTTTTCTTCACATTTCATTGAGTGGAATTTAGCCACATGGCCATACGTAACTACAAAGGAGGCTGGGAACTGTAGTCTAGCAGTGCTCTAGGAAGAGGAGGAGACAAGTTTGGTGAACAGCTGCCTCTTTCTGCCACATTTGTCTTAAAATTTTATACCTAGTACTGTAAATGTGATATGGCTCACAAGAGGTAGAGTGTTTTATAATGTACTCTTGATTTAACCAGTCATTGAAAAGCTGACTAAGTTTCCTTTAAAGATGTTGAAACACATTCAAATCAGGGCCAATCAGCTTACCAACATTTTCTAAGAGTTGCCTAAGCCTTTCTGTGTGGATCATGCAGAATAGATAATGCCCAGTATAGCTATTAGAAAATTCAAGTTCCTGTTAGTGGGAACTCTGCAGAAAATGGGAGTAAAATATATGCTGAATATTATATGTCCTTAATTAGCACTTATATATAAATATATATAAAATAATGTCAGTTTATCTGAAATTATAATTGCATGTATGCTAAGGAAAAAATACTTTAAACTTGATATTCACAATTCTTATATTTGTTCTTTATTGCATTTTGGGGTCATGTTTTTCAACACCTCTGTAGTTTTAAGTATTATGATGAAAATATAGGCCAAATATACAGTGGTTGATAAATACTCATTTTACAATGATCTTTTCATGAACACAATTATAAAACAATGCTAGACTATATATTTTATTAAGCTCCATAAGCAAAATTTTGCTGCCTCTGCAAATACACATGTACAACCCTTTGTTTGTAGCATTATATAGAATCTTTATAGGTGATTTTTTTTTTTCTGTACAGATTCAAGTTTATTCTCAAGAGTACCAAAACTCTAGGGGGGGTGTGTGTGTGTATGTGTGTGGTGCATGTGTGTTTATGTTGCAGTACTGTAATAACTCTAAGAGAATACAAAGGTATGTGGAGCAATGTAACGTGTACTTTTACCCTAAATATCCCCCAAAGGCTTTGCTTTCTGTGGTTTTCTGCATATTTCTTATTTTTTATTTGTCATATGTTGAGAATATCAATGTATAACAGTTTTCTCCATTTATAATTTATTGCCTCTAATTTGTTGTAGGGTTAGAAAGCTAAGAACTGTGTTAAATAAAATTGTTAAAAGACCACAAGTTCTGAGGAGGTGCAAAATCTTTTTTTTTTTTTTTTTTTTTTTTGAAATGGTGTTTTGTTCTTGTTGCCCAGGCTAGAGTGCAATGGCATGATATTGGCTTACTGCAGCCTCTACCTCGTGGGTTCAAGCAATTTTCCTGCCTCAGCCTCCCAAGTAGCTAGGATTACAGGCTTGTGCCACCACACCTGGCTAATTTTTATATTTAGTAAAGATGGGGTTTCACCATGTTGCTCAGGCTGGTCCTGAACTCCTGACATCAGGTGATCCACCTGCCTTGGCCTCCCAAAGTGCCAAGATTACATGCGTGTACCACCCTGCCTGGCCTGCAGAGTCTTTTTTATGAGCAAAATATATGTACTTGTTTTTCTTATACACTGTAATTGCATTTTAACTGTCTCCTTATCCACAGCACCCCTCTTATTTTCTTGTTTCTTCTGTCTTTATTCTATAGATTTACAGAATTTTGAGTTTTCAGTGGGTGAGGCATTGTTGGGGTTTTAATTTTACCATACTTTTCCTTGCAGTTATGATCCGTAAGTTTTATAATGAATGCCTGTGTGTTGATTTGTGTTACTTTGAAGTAACTTTTATATCCAAATGAAACACTCGTGACTATATTATTGGTGAGCTTTTAAAAAATCTTTTATTGATTTATGGGAAATTGATAAGCTTTGAGGTAGTCTTTAAAGTTATTTTTAAACCTTTTTTATGATAGCTTCCTGGCACATGATTATATAAGGCTCTTGCTGCTTATGATGGATGGTTACTCCTCACATATCATTGCATAATTAACCTTTCCTCCCAGGCTCTTTAAGTCCAAGGAAATATTCTCTTCATACTAGTACTGTAGTTCCACTGGAAACTGCTCTGGGTGAGGTGGGGATTTTTCCTTTGGAGTTGGAATTTGCCCTAGTATCTGCCTTCTTTGGAATTCTGTGAGTTCTGTGAGAGGCAGATAATAATAGTGGTATATGACTGAGCACTCACCTTTTATCTTTAATTCTCAGAAGAAATTGCTCATCAGAAAGAAATGTCGAAATGCCAAATTATTAATAAGAAAAACTAGTCATGAGTTTTGGACTCTCTAGGAATGTAAACATGTTTAATAAAAGCAGTTGACACCTTCTGGGTCTGCTGTTACTGGAAAGGCTGCTTGATTTCCTTCCCTGTGTTTTACTGGTCTTGAAATTTCCAGGGCTTTCTGAAGATCCAGGACTGCTGTACAAATGGGAAAAGCCAGAATGTTTTCTTGAACCTCTCTTTTTGAAATCTGTATCTGATAAGAAAAAAAAAAAAAAAAAACATTGCAAGTCGTTGTTGTTACTCGTTTGGTTTGTCACTGGAATTCCAAATGTTTGCCGGTGGTTCATGGACATGTAACTTTTGGGATATGTTACTATCATTTAGGGTATACGGTCTGTAAAATGAGTTATTAACCTAGTGACTGTGAACCAGATCTTCCAAAAGCCCTGTCTCCTGTCACTGCATGTTGTATTAAAAAATTATTATGATTAGAGATATTTTTTAAGCTCTTAATAAAAGTATACATCTGTGAAAATTCTGTTTGGGTAATTTTTTTTAAAAGTTTATTTTCGGTTCAGAGGTACGCGTGCAGGTTTGTTATATAGGTAAACTATGTGTCACAGGGGTTTGGTGTACAGATTATTTCATCATGTTTGGGTAATTTTTATGTTATTTTTGAATGTATTTTTATCCTTGTGCCTATATTATTTTGCTTTCTTTTTTATTAAAGAAGAGTTGGATGTATTTTACTTTGGCTTTATGTTTAAAGTGAAACAGTAAATTAAAAGACAGATTTTAACAGGTCATGGTGTGTCAAAGAAAGAACCTAGAAATTAGCAGAAAAATTTGGGAAGCCAATTATAGAAAGAGGAAAAATAATACATACCATAACTTGTGTTTGGTAATGTACGCTATTGAGTCTTCGAATTTCAATAAAGTATGTCAAAGTAGAGTTCATTTTCCCTTCTGTTGGGAGAACTGATAATCCGCCTACCCATCTGCCTTCCTACCTTTCTTAGTTTTCTTTCTTTCTTTTTCTTTTATTCTGTCTAACTCCAAAAAAGATTTGGGGTCTACATAAGTAAGTTTTGGAAAATGAAATATATGATGAGGAAGAGAAATGAAGAGAAATTGGGTACACCCTGTTTGTATCTACATTTAAATTCTCTGAAGGTACAAGAAGACAGATCTGTGTCTGAGCTTCCTGGTAGCGAGTCTATTGCCTACAGTGTGATTAATCTTTTTTTAACCTAATTCTGGTATAGTCACGGCCCTGTTTAAGAAATGTCAGTGGCTTTCTATCACATTTCTTTAAGGTGTACAAGGACCCCATACCCTCTTCAGGCTTATTTTTCTCCTCAGTGAACTCCAACTCTGTTTAACATGGGGAGCTGCTTGCCTTCCCCATGTCCAGTTTTCCTGCCTGGAAGCTTTTGAATGAGCCTCCCTCACCACTGGGAGTGCCCTGTTTATTTACCTTCAACACCCAGCTCTTACTCCATTCTTCTGTGAGGCCTTCCTGGGTGACCCTGACATTTGTTAACTCTTTCAATTCTTGAACTTATCTTTTAGTACCGTAGTTGTCTTCTCTAATAAACTGAGCTTTCTGAGGGAAAGGAACATCTAAGTATCTTTTGAGGGGGCATATAAAGCAAAGCGGTTGGCAGGTGTATTTATGGTTGCTCTCTTAGTTAAGTAATGTACTGCCCAGTACACAAAAGGAGCCAAATTAGTGAGGAACAAAGGGCACTCTGTGAGGACGCTGATTACAGTGGTGCTGGGGGTATGGAATAGGGGAGAAGGGAAGCAGTTGAAAATACCTGAGCAAAACCAAACTGCTTCATCTGTGTTGTGAATCGTGTCCCTCTCCTTCGTTTCCTTTTGCTTATTCATGTATTGACTTTCTGTTCTTTTCACCTCTAGTGCTAACTGCTGAACTTTTTCCCCTCTTTCTTTCTTTCTTTTTTTTTTTTTTTTTTTTTTTTTTTATTTTTTGAGACAGAGTTATGCTCTTTCACCCAGGCTGGAGTGCAGTGGCACCATCTTGGCTAACTGCAACCTCCTCCTCCTGGGTTCAAGCGATTCTCCTGCCTCAGCCTCCTGAATAGCTGGGACTACAGGCCCGAGCCACCACACTCCGATAATTTTTTTGTATTTTTAGTAGAGACAGGATTTCACTATGTTGCCCAGACTGGTCTCAAACTCCTGACCTCAGGCAATCAGTCTGCCTCAGCCTCCCAAAGTGCTGGGGTTACAGGCGTGAGCCGCTCTCTTTCTAAGGTGGCTTATCTATTCATTGAACAACAAACATTGCAATAGGGTAGTCATTGTTTGCAAGATTTGTGGCTTCATACTGAGTTCAATAAATGTGGGGAAGTCACTAAGTTTGGCTGTCCTTCATCTAGCACAGTGGTAGAAGCAGTGTGCCATCACCCTTTTTCTTTTTAGTAACTTGAACTCCCTGTTTCATTGCTTATAAACCACCTCTCTCCCAAAACAAATATGTACTGCAGTTAAGAATAGTGGAAAGAGTAAAAGGATTTTTAATTTTGGTTGAGCAGGAAATGGTTTTAAGTTAGTTTAGAATTTATTGTTCCAACATTCTTTACACTTTTAAAAATTAATACATTTTTGCATACTGTATAATCAGCAGTAACTTTAAAATAGTCTAGGTTTCTGAGAACCTTCAATAAAATTCATAGAAAGGAAAACAACTGGCTTAAAATTTGTTATTTTTCAATCTGTATATATTTTCAATTCCTCTTATTTAAAGTGATGGTCTAATAAATAATATAATGGTTGAAGTCTTTATAAAGATTAAATTAGGGTCTTAAACTTGCTGTGTGTCTCCATTACAGATGTATTTTTGGCGCTATTATGTGACACTGTTGTGGTATGGCATTTGATGGAGAACGGGATCTCTTACTTTGGAATATATCTGTTCAAATGGGGTTCCTTTTGTATCTGCCCAGGAAGTTCATTTTTCTAAAGATTATGGAAAGAACAGATGTGGAGCAGGCAAGCACTGCATGTCTTTCTTTCAGAGCTCTCTGAGGAACCTCTGTGGGTAGGCCTTTGTTTGTCACACACATAACAAGTATGTCTTTACTTTGAATGATGCAATAGTCCAGCCTCCTGGGGGTATGGTCCACTGACAATAATACCATAACCCATTAGTTGATTGCAAACTCTGAATCCGTGGGGACCTGCCCCAGTCCAAACGAGTGGCTAATTCTTAAACTACGCAGTAAAGCTGAGGTCCTAAGGGAGGAAGGACATGTTAGGGTTGGACTGCTTATTTTGCTTGTTGTAACTGCAGGAGCATTAAGAAAATGTTTATATCCTGTTGGGGTTCCATGGTCTTAACCACTATATAAGGATGAAGAAGCTTTGGCCTTTTTGCTTTTGCCTCCCTTATATTTCTTTCTATTCTCTACCCCCCTACTCCTAAGGAAAAATGGTGTTCATACTCAATGGGTCTAAATAAACCCGTATGTCTTTGCTTTGAATATTTTATTGCCTTATCTATTTATCTATTAATGAGAAATTATACAAATGCATATTTGAAGTTATTAGTAAAAGCCCAAGGGCTTAAACACAGTTCTGGAAACACCTGTCATCTCTCTTTTATTTAGTAAATCTCCCTTCATCCCAGTTTCCTCATTTGGAAAACATTTCCTGAATTTGTTATGTTGGTATCATAAAAGGTGTAATTGCAAAAGAGATAGTAAAGTATTCAATGTTCATTTAGAATGATCACACACAAATTTGTGCTTTTTTCCCTCAGCCATGACCTGTAACTCTCCTTTTTTGAATGTCACAAAAATCTCATGCCTGTAAGTCTTTCCACACTGATGAGATTGAGGTCTAAAGCCATCATCTCCCAGTTCTGTAACAATTTCCAGATTTTTCTCTGTCTCTAGGTTTGCTCCCTTTTGAGTGCATACAATTATACCATCCTTTTCAAATTACATGTCAGCTCCCTACTTTATCCCACCCTCAGTAGTGAACGCCTTAGTTGCCTTGCTCATCTTTGGTGTGTTTTTACATTGTTTGTCATGACAGAATTTCTTATGAGCAACCCTTCCAACCATGGACACACACACACACACACACTCACTCACACTCACACACACTCCCTGTCTTTCAACCTATGGAAATTTGCTGCTGTAAATTAATTACATATGGTACAATGAAAGTATTTGCTCGGTGTATCTTTCCGGACCTTGTACTAGCAATTTTGTCTTGTCATTTTTGTCAAGTGGTTTTTCTTTTTTTCTTTTTTTTTTTTTTTTTTTTTTTTTTTAGCAAAACAGCTATGTCACTGATAAGACTGATAAGTATGAGAGATTGATCATTTTACAGTTTCCATTCTGCGACCATACAAGAGCTTTTATTTGTACCCAGATTTAGATCAAAGAGTGTCAGAACTAACTGGGCTGTATAACATCTGGCAGGTAGCAGAGTAAATTGGAAAGAATATAAATACCAGAAAGAGCCAAGAAGTACCTATTAGAAACCCCGATCTGCCTTAACTAACTTTGGGCCTTTGAGAACAAGTTACTTTATCTCTCTGGATGTCAGTTTTCCATCTTACATTAGTTTCTGGTGGCTGCTGTAACAAATTACCACAAACTTGGTTGCCTAAAACAAAGGAAATGTATTTTTTCACAGTTCCAGAAGCCAGAAGTCCAAAATCAGTTTCACTAGCCTGAAATGTAGGTATCAGTAGGGCCTTGCTCCCCACAAAGACTCTGGGAGACAATCTGTTTCTTGCCTCTTGCATCTGGTGGCTTCTGTCATTCCATGGTTTGTGGCTGTATCACTCTAGTCTTTGCCTGTGGGGTCACACGGATATGTCAAATCTCCTTTGCCTTTGTTCTCATCTGCATATGTGATTGTATTTTGGGACCACCTGGGTAATCTGAGATAATCTCCCCATCTCAGAACCTTTAAGCACATCAGGGAAGTCCTTTTTTGCCATAAGAGGTAACTTTCACAAGTTCTAGGGATGAGGTTGTGGATATCCTTTGGGAGGTTATTATTTAGCTACTAAATACCTGAAATAATTTCTGAAGTCATGCTGGCTTGGCTTGTAATTGCTATTCGTTTCATTGATTTGTTCATTCACCAAACTTTTATTTCATGCCTTCTATGTGCCAGATACTTTTCTAGGCATTAAAAATAATCTGCTGATCATGCCTTTAGTAAATTCATTATATTGTTCATGAAATTACCGTATAGAATACACGCTAAAATAAAGGTAAAAAACACAATTTAATCTAGACTATTGGATGAATTCTTTGTATGTCTTCTTTTGCAAAACTCTAGAGCACAAGCTATCACCATGCCTCAGTACTTGTAAATCATTTCAGTAACTATAAGGATTATGTGTAGCCTGTGGACCAGAAAGCATTTTACAGAGGCCAAAGCACTTATCAGCTTAAATTTAATTCAGATGAATATATTGAGCACAAAAATCAAGTGTAGACCTCCACCACAATTACACAGCTTTTATCAACCCTGGCTGCACATCAGCATCAATAGGAGACCTTAAGAAACTACTCATACCTGTCCCCTACCCCACACTGTACATGGTTCTGGGTGGAGCCCAGGGTCCTTTAAAAAAATCTTACTAGGGGATTCTTACATACTGAGACCATGGAACAAAAAGAATCTGTGGTCTGAAGAACAGGAAAACCAAATATACAGGTACTGATACAAATGCAAGTCAGAATGCTGTAAGTTTTATTAGGATATGTAGAAACAAAATAATTTGGATACTCAGAGGAAAATGAGATCACACCTGGCTCAAGGGAAATTTGAAGACGGAAGTGTTTTAAATGTCCTTGATGGATATGTAAGATTTCAGTAGGCATTGATTAGGAGATAGTAGAGGGAAGGGAATCCAAGGAGGTCTGAAGTAGGGCAAAAGGCATGGGTCATGGCTGGCAGCAGGGCCCAGGAGCCAAAATCTAGGCACCAATTCTCTTTCCTTTTGCTGAGACTTTCTGGCCTGGAAACTTGAAGAGCGTGAGAATTCTAAATTTAAATCTGGCCTTCTAGGTTGTTGCGAAGGTATATTTTTTTCAAGGCAGGAGGGTAAAATGTATTTTGTTTGACAGGTGATAGATTGATTTATACTTATTAAAAATTTAGAAACATGATTACTGGGCTTCCATTTGTACTCTTGCTTTACATCTTGTATTAGGAGCAGGCTTCTGTGGGGGAAATAAAAATGGAGCAGAATGTTTTCAAGTGTTTCAAAAGAAGACTAGCCAAGATGTGATGACTGACTGGCAGACAGACAAACACAGTGGGAGATAACAAAGGTAATTTAAAAGTTCAAGAATGACAGTAGACTTACTGGGAACGAGAGATGTTGATGGAAAAGATAGCTGGCAGTTGTTGAATTTTTTCTCACAAGCCAGGGGCTTTCATTGCATTTTGTTTGTGTCATTGAATTATTTTCATAAGACTTGTGATAGGTACTATTTTTATCCCCATTTTACAGACGGGGAAATTGAGACTTTGAGAGGTTAGTTATCTTGCTCTATCAAGGTCTCACAGTAAATCTAGCACTTGGATCCAGGTACTTTAATTCTAGGGTTTGTATTGTTAACCACAGTTCTGCTAGTTGTCAGGAGACTAGCTTGAGAGTAAGGTTGATGAAGAGTAGTTGGATTCCAAGATAGAAATTTAAGAATCATCAGAAGAGAGGTCACAGTCAGAAGCATGGGTAGTATCAAATCAGCAAGCATCACCTCATCAATTAAAAGATGGGAGAAAGAGAGAAGAGCAGAGGGACAAGGACTAAATGTCACGGAAACTTTCAGGGCGGTATCTTACACCTGTTTATGGCTGCCAGTCACTTAACATATGGTTCATTTTTTTAAAAAAAAGTCCTCAAATATTTAAGCAAATGAACCAATCTTTCAATCCTGAATTTTTCTACCTGTGCTTCAAATTCTATGTACATAATAATTATGACAGCTAGAAGGAGACAAATCTAAAGAATTTTCTCAACTTTTGCTGTTTTTTATGACCCTGATTCAGTTTCAAATCCTTGGAGGTCTTCCTTGGATTCCATTTTTTTCACCTTATTTCAGCTTTTCCCTGACAGAAGATGACTGCTCTTAGAAAGTTATCCCAGCATAAGAAGATTGGCAGAACAGTTCACTGTTTTTTGTCATTTTAAACAGTTTTTCTTAATTGAATTTTTTTATTTTTTATTTTGTCTCACCGTGTTGCCTAGGCTGACCTCAAAATCTTGGCCTCAAGAGATCCTCCTGCTTTGGTCTACCAAAGTGTTAAAATTACAGGCATGAGCTGCCACACCTGGCCATTTAAAACAGTTTGTAAACTAAGATATTAAAGTGATAACACATAAATGTGAAGTGTCCTGGGCTGTTGAGTGTCCTTCTCCTTCCCTCCTCTTAGCATGCCCTAAAATTTTTTCATTCTACCATTCTCACAATGAGCATGCATAAAAAGTTACTATTAAATAATCTAAGAAAATAAAACTGTTGCTTTTAAAATATATATATTGTAATCTTTTTTGTTGCTTGTCATTGCAGGTTGAGTATTTCTTATCTGATATGCTTGGGTCCAGAAGTGTTTTTAGATTTTGGAATATTTGCATATAAATAATGAGCTATCATGGAGATGAGGCCCAAGTCTAAACATGAAATTGACTTATGTTTCATACATACCATATCCAAATAGCCTGAAGATAATTTTATTCAATATTTTAAATAATTTTGTGCATGAAACAAAATTTTTATACCTGGGGTCAGGTGAGGAATTCCCACATGTGGCATCATGTTGGTGTTCAAAAAGTTTCAGATTTTGGATCATTTTGGATTTCAGATTTTCAAAATAGGATAGTCAACCCTATATTAACCAGATCAAATTTTCTATGCTTGTCTTGTTCTTTTGACCCTCATTGTTTCACAATCAGAATTCAGCATATTCATTTGAAATGCTTACAGTATTTAATAAAAAGGGTTTCAGAAAAGCTATATCATTGTGTCAGATAATGTTATAGTAGTGTATTTTTTGTGCTGTTATATCAGAATCACATTTTTATTGAGATTTATAATTTATACCTAATCTCTTAAAAAGTACTGCAGAGCTTGCCTTAATCTGTATCTTGCATGCCCTATTTCATTCTAGCATTGTAATTGAGTTGCTATGTAAAATGTGGTCTGCCTACGTAATTCATCCCACCTCACTTTATTAGGAAAATTAATGGAATAGCAATATCACAGAAGTCTTTGATTAGAATCATGGGAAATCAAACTAATTTTCAATAAAGGTCAAGACTGGCTTTCAGAGCAAGTGCTTTTATGGCTAGAAGTAAAGCAATTTTATTTATAGACAGTGATTGAGGCAAAAAAGCCCATCATTTGTTATTTGAAAGACATCAGGAGAGCCATTGATTCTCAGTTTGGACTATATGTTAAAATAGCCTGGAGAACTAAAAACAAAACCAAAAATTCTGAATCAGGACCACCACCTCAGTGATACTGACTTAATTTGACTTTTAGGAGGCTTAGGCATGCGTAACTCATTAAACCTCCAAGGGAATTATAATGTACAACTAATGTTGAGAACCGCTATTCTGGCAAGCATCAGGATAGCACAAAGAACAGGATAAGTAAATAAATGTAAAATCCTTACCATTTAGGAGATGACACATCCTTTCTAAAAGAGGAAATGTTGTCTAATTAGTTAAGAAAAGTAAACCTTTAGTTCTATTTTAAAAAAGACAAATTAGTCTCATTTAAATATTGTTACAAGGATAGGTAAGAGTACATATCTACGCTTTTTAAAAGCCCTTTTTTCCCTTTGTATTTAAACTCAGTTATCTTCTTATGTTCAAGATTATTAAATCTCAGCTATGGGCCTTGTTTTCCCCATCTCCACATTGTTCCAATTTATGAATTGGAACTGTACATTAATTTACAAATGAATAATTTAACATCAACTGAGTAAATGGGACACTTGCCGTCAATGAAAAAGTTTTTATCTCGGGCGTTTTTTTCTCCATAAGGAAAGCATGATTACTGTTGCAAAATGATATTTTGTCACTTTGTGCAAAGTATCTTGATCATTCTGGGCCTGTGTTGCTTTTTCTATAAAACTGGGATATCACATATTGCTGAATTGCAGTGACCATTTATTGGGTGTTCATTATATTTCAGGTTTTAAGTGTATTAAGTGCTTTAGTTGTGATATCTCATTTAATCAGAGTAAAAACACTATGGAGTAAGCACTGTTTTCTAGTATTCTGTTTTGAAGATGGAAAACCAAGCCTTAGAGACTTGCCTAGCTAGGTTAACATGTCTAAAATTATGTTTCTAATTATCAACTGAACCAGGGTCTGAATTTAAGCATCCAACACCATAGCCAGTGGTAACAAGGTAGCACTAACCCTCTGTGAAGACAAATTTTTTCTGTTTAGATAACTGTTAAGATGAAAATTAAAGCTCGTAGCTTCTTTACAGGGACGTTTTCCAAAAAGACAGTCTTGATATTTCCAAACTGAACAACAGATTTTTCTGTCGACGCTAACAAAGAACAGGTGCACTGCTGGCATTGGCATCGGCCACTGGCACGGGACTTGTGGTAGGATGATGCTCTCTGGTGCTGGTTGGGTTTTAAGGAAGGAGCATTACAGTAAAAAAATTCCCAAGTCCATGAGAGTCTGCCCTACTCTTCACTTGCAAATCTTAGGGAAAACTTTGTGTGGGGAGAAAATAGAAGAGAGCTCATCTGGATTAACATGAATTGTCTTGATGAATGTCAGGAGTGGGAAGCCAAACAAACTTGTGGTCAGAAGACCTTAATTAAATTCCTGGCTCTGCTCTTTATGCCCTGAAAGGTGATTCAACTTTTCTGAATTTCATTTTTCTCATCTTTAAAATGGAAATGATGATGTGGTAATTGAATTCCATACTTTGAACGACTGACAATCAAATAAGATAATGTACTGTAAAAACTCTAAATAAAGCATAAGATGATTTTGAAAACTAATATTAATAAAAGCAAATTTTTATTTTATATTGTATTTTCTTTTTGCAAATTTTTATTTGATAATCAGAAGATGTTATCTCTTTAACATGCAGAATAAAAGTTAAAACAATGTTTACTCTACAAAGCTACTTGAATTAGAATGCCCTTCCAGTATACTTGGACTGACGTTTCTTCCCCCAAGAGTTCAAAACCTCTAGACATTTGAGCAACTTCCAAGTGTACGAGTTACTGCCTAATGGGCAAATCCCATGGTCTTTTTTCAGTCTTCATAGAATTACAGCAGTAGTAATTTATTATTCAATAAATGTACATTGAGTACCTGCTTTGTCTCTGGAATAGAGACTTTTATTGGAATAGAGACCTTTATTGGAATAGAGACCTTTATTGGAATAGAGACCTATTCCAGAGACTTCTCTGGAATAGAGACCTACTTTTGGTAATTAGAAATAAAAGTCAGTGAAAATGAAGGCAAGCAAAAATGAAATTGCCTATTAAGCACCTAATGTGGACAAAGTGTTACATATACTCTTATTGAATCTTCACAGCAATCCTGTAACATAGGTTTTACTGGCATACTTATAAATGAGGATACTGAGGGTCAGAGAGTTTAAGAGGCATGTCTGGCACATCCTAGCAAGGAGAAAGTAGAACTGGGATTAAAACCCTATCCTATCTTCTTTTACAGCAAGTGGCTTTTCTTGTGACCACTTACTTGTTAATTCATTTATTCATACTTCACTCAATCTAGCCCTTTTGACTTTCTTCTTTCTATGAACATCACAGATATTTTCTTAGTCACCTGTGGTTAAAACCATGGCACCATCTTTAAAACTCTTACTCTACTCCCCTCTACATCAAACCTGTTTCAATCTTGATGAACCTTATCTTCCATTTTTGTTGCCAATCTTTAGCACTCCTTACTTCTTGCTACTACTAATGTAGTAGGCTTACAACTAGTCTACTTTCACTCTCCCCTCCATTCAGCCTAATCCATACAGTGTTGCCTAGTGAATCTTACTAAAGCACAAATCTAATTATGTCATGTCTTGAAAACCTTCCATGGCTTGCCATGGCCTACAGAAATTGTCAGTCATCACAAGGCATTCCTACAGTTCAGGGTATAGGGCAAACCTTACTTTCAGCCTTCTCCTGCAGTGTGTGCCTTCCTGTGCATAAAATTGGTGTACCCCAGGCTTATCTGATAAGAATAACATGGACTAAAGTAATTTAAAGACTCGATGCTGTTTCCATCAAACTACCGTTGAAATTCTTCACAAATTTAGAAAAAAACTAAATTTTATATGAAATCAAAGAAGACCCTGTATATGTAAGACAATCCTAAGCAAAAAGAGCAAAGCTGGAGGGATTACATGACCTGACTTCAAGCTATCCTGCAAGGCTACAGTAACCAAAACAGCATGGTACTGGTACCAAAACAGATACATAGACTAATGGAGCAGAACAGAGAACTAAGAAATAGCACCACACATCTACAACCATCTGATCTTTGACAATCTGACAAAAACAAGCAATGTAGAAAGGATTCCCTATTTAATAAATGGCATTGGGAAAACTGGTTAGCCATATGCAGAATACTGAAACTGGATCCCTTCCTTATACCTTATACAAAAATTAACTCAAAATGGATTGAAGACTTAAATGTAAAACCCAAAACCATAAAAACCCGAGAAGAAAATGTAGACAATATCATTCAGGACATAGGCATGAGCAAAGATTTCATGACAAAAATGCCAAAAGCAATTGCAACAAAAGCCGCAATTGACAAATAGGATCTAATTAAACTAAAGAGCTTCTGCACAGCAAAAGAAATTATCATCAGAGTGAACAGGAAACCTACAGAATGGGAGAAAATTTTTGCAATCTAGTCATCTGCCAAAGGGCTAATATCCAAAATTTACAGGGAACTTAAACATATTTACAAGAAAAAGACAACTTCATCAAAAAGTGAGCAAAAGATATGAACAGAAACTTCTCCAAAGAAGACATTTATGTGGCAAAAAAACATATGAGAAAAAGCCCAACATCACTGATCATCAGAGAAATGCAAATCAAAACCACAATGAGATACCATCCCATGCCAGTTAGAATGGTGATTATTAAAAAGTCAGGAAACAGTAGATGCTGGTGAGGCTTTGGAGAAATAGGAATGCTATTACAATGTTGGTGGGAATGTAAATTAGTTCAACCATTGTGAAAGACAGTATGGCGATTCCTCAAGGATCTAGAACCAGAAATACCATTTGACCCAGCAATACCATTACTGGGTATATACCCGAAGGAATGTAAATCATTCTACTATAAGGACACATGTACACGTATGTTTATTGCAGTACTATTTATAATAGTAAACACATGGAACCAACCCAAGTGGCCATCACTGATAGAATGGCTAAAGAAAATGTGGTACATACATACTATGGAATACTTTGCAGTCATAAAAAGGAATGAGATCATGTCTTTTACAGGGACTTGCATGAAGCCAGAAGCCATGATCCTCAGCAAACTAACACAGGAACAGAAACCCAAACACCGCATGTTCTCACTCATAAGTGGGAGTTGAACATTGAGAACACGTGGACACAGAGAAGGGAACAGCACACTCCAGTGCCTGTTAGGGGGTGGTGGGGGTGAAGGGAGGGTGCTTAGAGGATGGGTCAGTAGGTATAGCAAACCACCATGGCACATGTATACCTATGTAACAAGCCTGAACGTTCTGTACATTATCCTGTTTTTCTTTTCTTTCTTTCTTTCTTTTTTTTTTTTTTTTTTGTAGAAAAAATAAAAGAATCACTTGGGTCTTATTACTCTGCAAGTTTTCAGGCCCCACTTGACCATACTGAGCCAGATCCTCAAGGATTTACAGAGCCTTGTTGGGTGCGGTAAGACTGGTGTTCCTCCCAAAGACCTAGAACACAGATGCATGCCTGTGACCATCCTAGGTCTCTCATTAATGCTGTATGTTGAAGAAGTCAGCCAGTGTCACCTGACATGATGACACTTCGTCAAATCTGAGTGCAAACTAAGTGCCAAAAACCCCAAAGACACATTAATTAAATTGAATCCTACAAAGAAGTGGTTTTCTCACATTTGTAAGAGCATGAGATATTTTATGTGAGCACAATGTGAAACATACAAAAAGGTTTAACTTGTAAATAACTTGTGGATTTTTTTTCCCTCTTTTTTTTTTTTTTTTTTTGAGACAGTTTTTTTCTTGTTGCTCAGGCTGGAGTGCAGTGACACAATCTCAGCTCACTGCAACCTCTGCCTCCCGGGTTCAAGTGATTCTCCTTTCTCAGCCTCCTGACTAGATGGGATTACAGGTCCCTGCCCCAGCAAATTTGTTTTGTATTTTTAGTAAAGATGGGGTTTCACCATGTTGCCCAGGCTGGTCTCAAACTCCTGACCTCAGGTGATCCACCTGCCTTAACCTCCCAAAGTGTTGGGATTACAGGCATGAGCCCCTATGCCCAGCTGTAAATAAGTTGTTTAACTGATACATGAATTGTCCAATTTTGGACTGGTATACATAGATAGATATACATATATAATTGTATATTTAATTGCATATACTTAAATATGTGTATCTGTGTACATAAATGATTATAGGCATATGTATTTGTGTGTTTGAATATGTGTGTGTGGGATAGGGACACACATGTACATGTATAGATGACTTGCCTTCGCCAAAAAGTATACAGATGTTTCTCAAGTTACAATGGGGCTGTATCCTGATATACACATTATTAGTCAAAAAATTGTAAGTATAAACTGGCTTATAAAAAGATCCCCAATATTGTAAGATAAAAGACATTAACCATAAGATTATGAAGCAAGAGGAAAATAATGACCAGAAAATAAGGAGTGGAAAAGTTTCTATAAAACTTTCTACACTGTCATTGTAATAGTTATTAAATAGTATATTGAAATAAAGATTGTTGCTTTTCTCTTTTCTTTTCCCAATTTTCACTCTTATTAAGTAAAATTACTCAGTTTTTAAAATTGCTTGTGTTATTACAATATATATTTACAGTTTTTTTCTTCTCAGAAATGTTTGTCCCAAATTCCTTTTTTAAAATTGCTTTTTAGGTTTTGGGGTACATGTGATGAACATGCAAGATTGTTGGGCATTTGGGTTGGTTCTAAGTCTTTGCTATTGCAAACAGTGCCGCAATGAACATTTGTGTGCATGTATCATTTTAATAAAATGATTTATAATCCTTCAGATATATATCCAGTAATGGGATTGTTGGGTCAGATGCAATTTCTATTTCTAGGTCCTTGAGGAATCGCCACACTGTCTTCCACAATGGTTGAACTAATTTATGCTCCCACCAACAGTGTAAAAGTGTTCCTATTTCTCCACATCCTCTCCAGCATTTGTTATCTCCAGATTTTTTAATGATTGCCATTCTAACTGGTGTGAGAGGGTATCTGAATGTAGTTTTGATTTGCATTTCTCTAAGGACCAGTGATGATGAGCATTTTTTCATATGTTTGTTGGCCATATATGTCTTCTTTTGTAAAGTGTCTGTTCATATCCTTCACCCACTTTTGAATGGGCTTGTTTTTTTCTTGTAAATCTGTTTTAGTTCTTTGTAGATTCTGGATATTAGCCCTTTGTCAGATGCATAGACTGCAAAAATTTTTCCCCATTCTTTTAGTTGCTTATTCACTCTAATGATTGTTTCTTTTGCTGTGCGGAAGTTCTGGTGTTTAACTAGATCCCATTTGTCTATTTTGGCTTTTGTTACCAATGCTTTTGGTGTTTTAGTCATGAAGTCCTTGCCTATGTCTATGTCCTAGACCGTTTTGCCTTAATTTTCTTCTAGGGTTTTTATGGTGTTCGGTCTTTTTGTTTAAGTCTTTAATCCATCTGGAGTTAATTTTAGTGTAAGGTGTCAGGAAGGGGTTCAGTTTCTGCTTTCTGCACATGGCTAGCCAGTTTTCCCAACATCATTTATTAAACAGGGAATCCTTTCCCCATTGCTTGTTTTTGTCAGGTTTGTCAAAGATCAGATTGTTGTAGATGTGTGGCGTTGCCTCCAAGGGCTCTGTTCTGTTCCATTGGTCTATATCTCTGTTTTGGTACCAGTACCATGCTGTTTTAATTACTGTAGCCTTGTAGTATAGTTTGTAGTCAGGTAGTGTGATGCCTCCAGTTTTGTTCTTTTTGCTTAGAATTGATTTGGTTATACAGGCTCTCTTTTGGTTCCATATGAAGTTTAACGTGGTTTTTTCCAGTTCTGTGAAGAAGGTTATTGGTAGCTTGATTTAAAATATCTTATTAAAGATTTAAAATAGAATATTTTATTTTAAATATTTGAATATTTTAATTATTTTCATTTAAATAAAAATATCAAAATATTTTAAATACTTTGCCAAAATATTTTAATATTTAAATATTTTAAGTTAAATATTTTTATTTAAAAGGAATTTGGGACAAATAAAATTGCTGAGAAGAAAATATTATGTAGTAAATATTTAATTTAATTATTTTAAAATATTAAATATTTTATTTCTCAAGTATTTTTCTGAACTCACAGTCTAAAATAATTGCAAATGAAATAGTGGCATGCAATTGTTTTATTTATAAAAACAAGAAATCAAGACCTGTTTGCTGCTGCACAAATTAGGCTCAGAAGTAAAGATGGATAGTTGTTTAATTGGAAGGTGAGGAAATCATTTTAAAACTAGTTATAAAATGAAATTTTTAATTATACATTCTGAATGTGACCAAGTAATGTGAATACGAATTCATTCTTTCTTACCTTTCTGCATCCATCCATCCACCCTTGCATCCATCACCTGCAATGTATTTATTTAAATGCCCACTATATATAGTACAAGAATAGATGTGTGTCCTTAAAATTTTGCTACATCCTTGATGATCACTGGGTAATCCTGACTTTCTCAAAGCTGAAGGAAACTAAAATGATTGTCTCACCATTCTACCTTGATTTACTTCAGCATTCAAATACTGTTTTAATTCATATTGGTTTAATATTTTAAATATGCCTTCTCCATTAGTCTCCTGTTACTCATCATTATGAAAGATTTTTTGAAAATTATAGTCATATTTTGGTGGTGAAATCAGCAGCTCCACTGTCTCAGTGGGTGGGATGATCTCCTCGTCCAAGTGGGACGGGCAAGGCTGGAATATGTGCTTTTAAGTAGCCCCCTGACCTGCTGCATTATACCAGTATTCAGGCATTAGTCATCCATTATGCAAAGAGGGGTTGTTCGTGCTGTGTGTGTTGCACCTGCTCTTGGGGCTATTCTGTTTGTTGGTGGAGAGTGCCGTGCTGGCATACTCTTGAAGAGGCAGTTGGAGAGCCTCTTGTTGCCTTTGGTTCTTGGAAACTAGGTAGACTCACATTTAAATTCAATGTCCCTCACTTCCTGACTTTGTGATCTTAGACAAATTATCATCTTTTACTTTTGTAAAGCATGGAGAATATTATTTATCTCATGGATTTCACCCACTATCAAAAGTTTACTTCCCTATCACCAATAATACTTGTTGAATACTATTAAGTGATAATACTTTTAGAATTACAGGCATCAAACTGTAGTTGACTTTTGAACAACACAGGGGTTAAGGGTGCCATCTCTACCCACCAGTGGAAAATTCATGTACAACTTTTTGGCTCCCTGAAAACTTACACCATTAGTAGCCTGCTGTTGACTAGAAGCCTTACTGATGACATAAACCACTGATTAACACTTTCTTTTATGTTGTATGTATTATATGCTGTATTCTTAAAGTAAGCTATACAAAAGAAAATGTTATTAAGAAAATCATAAGGAAGAGAGAATATATTGCCATTTATTATCTGTGTGGATGAAGAAAAGTTACTTTACTTGACTGAGCTCAGTTTATTCATTAAATAATCTTTGCAGACCTGGTAAACACTGGATGAAATAATGTAATAAGAAGGTTTTCTGCATAGTCTTATTGTTCTGTATCATAATTTAATCATGTTTCTTTACACTGTTTCTCAATTCCTGAAAGAATGATTTTAGAGGAACCTAGAGAACTCTCTTTAAATATCATTCTTGTTTCAAAGGTATTTCCTCATGGCAGGAAGTGATAAACACACATGGCACAGACAGCTAGTGACTGAAGAAGTTAATGGTGTCTGTTTTTCCTCCAGAATTAGTAGTTCAGAAATTAAAAATAAAAATGTGGCTTACCAAGTTTGTAAACTACACAGAATTCTTTGATTACAAGATGACAATACATTTAATTTTTTTTTGACATTTGTATTTCTTTGATACTTTTGAATTGAAATGTTTTTAAAACATATATTTGTGGCTTTATATTTTGTAAACTATATTGATTAAAATATCCAAATTCATTAATTTCTTCCTTGCCCTGTAAACTTGGAAACTGAGAAAAGATTTAGATTTATAAAGCATTTTGAAATCATTGACAGGCACAAATACTGTTAGATTCTATGTCAAGATTGTATTTCTGCCCTTGAGATGTTATTGGTGCTTTTTAAGCTATGATGAGAAGACATAAGGCCTTTTCCCAGCTATGTGCTAGAAACAAAAAAACCCAGTTGTGATTGTACAGTGTTGTTTGACTCAAAAGTCAACTCATTTTTCACCAGGCATTCCTGTCCATTCCTGGAAATGAGGTAGGATGAACCAGGTGGGTGTCACGATAGAAGGCAGTTGTTTAAGAAAATCTGTAAGTGACAGCAAATGCTATTCTAGAAAGTTTATATATATATATATATATATATATATATATATATATATATATATAT